>NC_135076.1:27088402-27388402 GCF_051107435.1 Chaetodon auriga
TCACTGCACACTAACGTTTGTCCTGATGGGGCTCAGGGCCTGATGTGGGCAATTCAATTCATTAAACTAATCAATTCAGCATTTACTCAATCATGTTGTTGCCTAAAGCGAATTCTTCCTGTGAATCATTACGTAAACAAGGCAGCCCAAACTCTCCCTGGACTTGAATGCGCCTCATTCCTCGTCCCTGTTACTAGGCCCCTTCAAAGAATCTCCACATATAAAAACCTTTTCACCTCCCTCCAGAGAGAGCCAGAGGAATGCCTGCCTTGCCAAATTCCTCGGCGCTGTTTGTTGGGGCTTACAGTGCCGCTAACACAGGCTACCAAATACCACAGTGAGAAGTCAGCGGACTCGAGGGACTCCTGAGCACAACTTCTGTGTTGTTGGAACAGCAAGAACAAAACACACACACACACACACACACAGATTTCTTGAGATTTTTCCACTTTATTTCCATTCTATCAGCGTGTCCTTCATCAGGAAGCAGCAGCATATAACTATTCCCCTCTGGCCTTTCAGCGTTTCTGAGGTTGAGCGCCCCACATGGTTGATATTAACATTCCATCCGCTTTCTAATGATGAGGACAAAGCAGGCCGCAGGGGAAGGTTCATGACAGCATTGGCATGGTGCACGCATTCCTGCACTTGACTAGCCGGAGGGCCTCTGCAGGGTGGGTGTGTGGGTGGTGGTGGAGCTGGGTGGGGGCGAGCGGAGCTACAGTTTAAGCTGCCTTCCCTCCCTCCCTTCTGTCTGGGATGTCTGGACAGATGTACATATGTGGTGTTTCTCCATTATGACGGACATGCAGGGATGGACACCTCTTTGGCTCGCAGCGGCATTCTTTTCTCCGGACCTCAACGCAAAGCTCGCATTGACGAGGCATTTGAGGCAGCTTGGAATCTGCAGCGTCCTTTGAGGAAAAGTGCAAAGGATCTCCATGTAATGTCAGAACTCCAACAAGCACCTCAAGTCAGCGAACAAAAGTCAGTTTTGTGACTGCAGGGCAGAAAACACCACGAACAGGCCACAATTTCTGAGGTGATTTCGGCCTGTTAAAAACACAACTGAGACACGTTTCCATCAGGCTCTGACAATAAAACCTGTGCAGGACAAACAGGTGTGTAAGTGCTAATGTTGCCTTAAATGGTTTGTTTACAGAAAAATCCAAACTGCAGCAGTGAAACCACCTGAGAACGAAGAGCAGCAGTGTAAACACAGGTGAAGGTCCTGATGGAGGCCCGCTGGACGTGTTGCACTCCTCCAGATCTGACCTCGACTCGCTCCCTGACTAGCCGAGCAACTGCTAACAACTTGCAGAGTACGGCTAGAAGTTGGATCAGAGTTCATTTGGAGCTGGACAAAGACCACCTCCTCCTGTTTGGTCTGTTACAGAGTTCGACTGACAGCTACCACGGTCACATTTTAAATCCTGCTGTTCGATGGGTGTGAAAGCACCCTGAGACTCCACATCTGATGGTGTCACTTTGGGCTCCATGAAACTGTAAATATCATTTTTGACTGTGTTCTGATAATATTCATTCGAGGCAGCCATAAAGCTAACAATGTCAGTGCAAAGCAAAACTTTACAGAGCAACATTCAGATGATCAGTATAATCTCCAGCCTCTGACGACACCGCTTCAAACAGATCCTCAGTGGTGTAAAATGATAAAATGGTCCAGTTTGTTTGTGTTTCTGGATCAAATACAGACCACTGAGCCTCTTCTGGAGGAACAGAACGTGCAGAGTATGTCAGCTGCAGACTTTGCGGTGCGTTCAAATGCCGTGAGCTGAAGCAGAGCGTTTAATCAGTCCGCCTTTGTCAGGTCTGTGAGATAAGCTTGATGTGACGGGACAAAAATGTATCTCCACTGAAAACACAGCCTGCCGCCTTGCAGATAAAATGAATACACGATCAACAGAAAAGGAAAAAAAAAAATCACAACATTCTGAGCTAATCAGCTACAGACGACGAACACGACGGCACACGTGGAACCTCGTACAGACGGGTCCTCGCTGTGGGGACGGAGTGGGCTTCAAACACCGCGGCCTGACAGCACTGAGCGTGTTCAGAGCTCAGTGCGATGAAACGAGCGAAGCTGAACTTAAAAGTGCAAATTGTGAAAACATATGAAAAGATGTGTGAAGTGAGGCACACACCTCGCGCCCCACAAATGTCACTCTCCACCGCGTCTGATCCAATAAAGTACAAGAACGTCGATTTGGCACAAAAGCTCAAGGCACTTTTTCATTTTTGATCCATCTCACTCAACCACTAACCAGTCTGCACTGACGTCTGGCCAGACTCGAGCGCTGAGCCGCTTGGCAGGTACTTGGAAACCGTCTTGACGTTGTTCTCTTTCATAACCTGGATGTGGGTGTCCAGTCTCTGGAGCAGCTCCGAGGACCGCGAGTTCTCTTCCTCCAGGAAACGAGACACCATCCTGTCTGCAGGTGATACTGACACAGGCTCCTGAGGGAAAGACAACAAACACACCTGTAAGAAGGAGCCCAGCAGAGCGGGATCTTTATCACAGCTGTGGACTCATGAGCGACGAGCTCACCGCTGGAGAGGGTACGATTCTTCCTCTGGACACTAAACTCAGAGGGTCTTCAGAGCTGGAGCGCCGTCCCTCAGCAGCAGAGTCGTTCACGGTTCGGGTTGGCACCGAGTTTCTCCTGGTGAGTGTTGTGCTGCTGGAGGAGGAGGAGGAGGATGCTGATGAAGGAGACCTGCTGTCTTGGGCCTGGTTACAGCAGGGCTCTCTGGAGGAACGGGACAGGGTGTGCAGCTGTTTGAAGAGCCTCTGGATCTCCCCTTCAGAGCGAGCGCCGTTCTCCTGCAGCTTAGCTCTTGTTGCCTGCGCCTCCTCCTCGTGATTGTGAGGTCTGGTGTCTTCACTGCTGCAGACAGAGCAAGAAGATGCATAAGAGTTGTGATCTTTAGTGTGTTCCTGTGCGTCTGTGGATGCAGGGTACCTGTCCTGAGCAGGCTGTGGTTGGTCCGTCGTGGCGTGACTGAGCAGAACTCGTTCATATCTGTCTCCACAGATTCGGCTGGAGATCTCACAGCGGGCGTTCACCTCAGCAAGCTCCTGCCTCAGCCGCCGATTCTCTTGTTCCAGGCTGCTCAGAGATGACACGTAACTCTCCCTCAGGGATGCAAGCGAGGAATCGGCCTTCTGAGGAGAGCAAAGTGGTTCAGGGAGCAGAAAGCAGAGAGATGAGTCAGATTTAAAAACAAGCGCTGAGGCCAAATTAAGAAAAGAATCCTGTCTGCTGTGGTCTGCAAAGCTGCATAATGAGCACAGAACAACCACGTCAAAGCACACAAACCTTCGGCGACTGAGGCTCCAGACGCTGCAGCAGAACCTTCAGATGCTGGTTCTCGGTTTGAAGAGTCTCCAGCTGGGCCCGAGTCATCTGAGAAAATCAGAGGAGAAGAAAAATGTGACTTCTTTTACTGAAGCCCTGAGCAGAAGCACGACGCCGTTTTTCCTCAAGCCTTAACGAAAAGGAGTTAGCACCAAGACAATAATGAAGCTTTTCACAGGAACATGTGTAAACTGTAAACAAATCACTTTTACGTAACAGTGACAATGACAACGTTATTCGGCCGGACTGAGGAACATTTATGCAACTCCTCTAACACAAGTCTGAACTGAATGCTGTCACATTAACGAACAGGCAGCAGCAGCAGCAGAAGGTTAAACATGCAGAGACAGATTAAATGCATGTCTTGTTCTCTTTATTAAATGTTCTCTGGTAAATTTATCACTTAATTAATATTTGTTATGCACAAACAACATCTGTCTCATAAACCCTGAAAGTCAGTTAACCAGTTTTAATTAGACGAGGAGATTCTTCTCATGTCAGATCAGTCTATGAATGTGACTTTATTCCATGCTAACGTTAGCATGCTAACATGCTCACAATGACAATTCTAACTAAGTAACTGCTGGTGTTTTGCAGGTATATTGTTTAACATGTTCCCTGTCGAAGCCCTGCCTGGAGACATGGCGCTAATGCAGCTAAAAAAACAGCCTCCATTCCTTTTCAGCTCTCATTCACGGCTACTGCAGTACAATAAGTGAAATCAAGAAGTCAGAGAACGCTGAAAATGATTGGACAGTTTGAGAGGAGCACAGGCTCAGTTAAATATCTAACGTCTATGAACAACTTCTCTGGGTTCTTCCTGTTTCTGTGCTTACTTTGAGCTCAGCTGTCCTCTGTTCAGCTCGCTCCACCTCACCGCGGAGCTGCTGCTTGACGCCGGACGAGGAGCCGTTCAGCGCGGCGATGGCGAGGTCGCGTTGGTGCAGCTCGGCGGTCAGCTTCGACACCTCCCTCCTCATTCCCTCCACCTCGCCGCTGTGAGTCTGCTTGGCCCTCTGGAGCTCCTCTCTGAGCTGTAGAACCAATCCACAGAAGTGACGGTCAAAGTCAAAAACTGAAAAGCTCCTGCAACAAAAGCAGCGAGAGGTTTTCTGACCTTTTTCATTTCAGCAACAGAGGAATCAGATTCGGCTTTGCTGCCTCTCAGCTCCTCCATCTTTGATTGGTCAGCTCTGTGCCGGCTCAGCCTCTCCAGCCTGAGCAAATCATAAAAACATCACATCACAAATTTAAGACAAGACAAGCTCATAAGTCCAAAACAGTGACACTGCGAGCGTCGAAGAGGCAGCAGTCACCTCTCTTTCAGACACGCCAGTTCAGCCTTGAGATGAGCCTCACATGCTTGGGCACAGTGAAGCCTGGTCGTGGTCTTCTCCAGATCTTGTCTGAGGGTTTCCACACCAGCACAGCCCTGAGCAGCCAGACAGTCCTCCAGAGAGCTGAGCACAAACACACCGTCACTGTGCTTTATTGTCCTCTATGAAAACTGTTTTCATACAGAACACAAGCTCTGAACTCATGTACCGCAGCCACTCGTATATACCACATCCTACTTCCACGATGAGTGTAGAGCGCCCTCTTGTGTATTGTTGCTGTACTGCAGCCTGACATGATAGCTGAAAACAAATTTTTTACAGGTGGAATAAACCCACCGAATGACTTGATCTTTGGCGTGCAGCACTTGGTTGAGTCTGGCAGCTTCATTACGAAGTCTTTGGCGTTCCAGACTGGCTCTTCGCACAAATGTATCCTGGGAGTCCAGTGTGGCGTGGAGCTCCTGCCGTTCCTCTGCGAGGACCTGTGGAACAGCAGACCATCCTCAGCTGCTGAAATTACATTTTAAGCTCCTTCGATGCAGCACAAATCTGCTGCTTAACACCAGATCCTCCATCAATCAATCAAAGTTATTTGTATAGAAGCTTTCATAGAGGTTAGTGTGGTGCAACCTGCTGCTCTCTCTGGTACTGTCCCAGCCACATCTCGAGGGGTCGGAGGCGTTCCAGGTCAAGCTCCTGTGAGTGCAGGCTGCCCTGAGCCTCCTCCAGCTGTGCACTCAGACGCTGCACCTCCGAGCAGCACTCCCTGTGCTCCCTCTCCGTCTGCGACTCCCACTGGGCCTGGAGAACAAACCACAGAAAACCTGTGAGAAAAATAACTTGCCTTCACTTTGCCTCAGCATCAAACTGTCCGACTGCGATGCTGCCATGACATGATCGTGTTATCAGTCTGCTTTTACCTTCATGTGTGTGAGCTCATCAGTCAGGCTCTTATTTTGGGACTCCAGTGCTGTCAGTTGTTTTTGGTGCTGGATGCGCTGCTGCTCCCACTCTGCAGAGAGCTGCTGATACTCCTGCAGGGACAGACAAAGATGTTCATACTCAACATAACCAGCAGATGGGAGTAAAGGGAAACCAGTGAGTGAAGAGGTCATAATGTGAGGAACTGGACGACTGATGCTGTACCTCAATCTTCTCATTGAGTGGCGTCACCTCTGAACAGACTCTCTCTTTAACGTTTGCTCCTCCACTGGTCTGCTTGAGCTGTTTGCGCTGAAGCTTGTGATAACTTCTCTTTAGTTTATCTAACTGCAGGGGAAAAGGAGGGATTCTCAAACTCAAGTTTCAATCACAGGCCTTGAAAATTGTTCTGTCAAAGTCATTTAAGGACAAAATTGCTGAATTCTCGGGTATTAAGCTTCAGTTATCAATGTCATCTTATGTTCAGTAAGATGGGTAAAATCTAAGGTTGCTCAGTCTGCAATGCTAGAAAATGACTAGCTGTAAAGTTGCCTTTGCAGTGGTTTGTTTACTGACCCTGGGTTAGGTTAAAAACATGCATACTTCAATCTACTGATCAATAAACTGAAAGACTGATTATTTTTATTATGTGACTGACACCGACCTCTTCTTGGACTTTCTGCAGCTGTTGCTCGTACTTGGTGACCAACTCCTGTCGACCAGGCTGCGCTTCTTCCAGCTGCTTGCGGAGCAATGCGATCTACAATCAGGAATGTGGGTAAAACATCAGAATAACACCGTTTAGTGACAATTCCATGAAGAGGATGTGGTCAAACAGTCACAATAGTGTGACAGAACAAAAAATATACTCCAACATGAGATTAAAGGGGAGTGATCGCAAATGTATTTCCATCACTCTATTTGTTACCAAATAGATGAAATGCTCTGGTTATATTCTTGATAGATAAAACTTGAGGAAGGCTCTGCGGCTGCACCTCCAGGTCTCTCCGTTCAATGTGACTCCTGGAAGTCAGCAGCTCCTCTTCCCCACTTTTCAGTCTGATCTCCATGGCCTGTATCTCAGCCTCCCACTCCCTCCTCTGGTGACTGATCATGATGTCAATCTGCCTCATCAGCTCCTGAAGCTCCGGCTCACATGATGACAGGACAGAGCTGGAACACAAATATCAAAACATGCCACATAACCAAGAGGCTGCCATCTCTGCAAGACCTCACCATACTGGTTGCGTCTGATATGAAGTTAGTTAGCTCGGTAGTAACTAGCTTTAGCCACAGTTACCTTAAATCAGGATTCCGCAGAGATTCCAGAGAAGCCTCCATCCTGTTGAAAGCCATACTGCCGGTTGATCAAGTCCTGTAAATAACTTTGAACGTACTGGTTCTGCGGACACTTTTAACTTGCCTCAAGTTAGCTACATGCTAAGCTAACAAACCTAGCAACCGCTGTGGCAGCAGTGACGCTCCGAACTAACAATTTAGCAACGGTTCATCTGAGTGAGTTGAAATGAAATAACTGAGGTTATGTCAATTTAGTTTGGATTAAACCTGAGTGAACTAAACCGACATTAAAGTTTCCAACATGGCTAGCAGTCGTTAGTAGCCAACGTTAGCTAATTCAGCGCGTCCAGCTACTTCTGTTTACATCGTTAACTGAACTACACGACACAACTCACAACTGCATGAACTTGTATGGACTTCATGACGTAAGGCGGTAACTCCTCCTCCAACCTGTGACCTCAGCACGCTGTACGTCCTGAGTGACGGGTCAGGTGATGCTCTACCTCCAGGTACGCTCGATGTACGTCTAGGTAGAGTTTATGTTGGAATACAACAAAATTAAAATATAACTCGAAGCATATGGCGTTCAAAGGTACAAGATGCTGCAGTACAGCCTTTTTACATTTCGTACACTGTAATGAGACATGTTTCCACAATTTTAATTTCGATAGTCTGGGGTTGGGCACGGGAATGGTAATAATTAGGGGAATGATATGTAAAAAATAATAATCACAAGAGAACACTTACACATCTGTACAATCCAGTCAGGCCATGCAGTGAATTCATTAAGTTGGATTGTATCGGCTGACACGGACACGTGGCTCGTTGGTCTAGGGGTATGATTCTCGCTTCGGGTGCGAGAGGTCCCGGGTTCAAATCCCGGACGAGCCCTCCTTTTTGAACGATGGTGACTTCCGCAATTGTATAAATAGATAATGATAGCTAACATTGTGCGCTAACGACAAGCTGCAACCGGCTAACATTTCACACAACCTTAGCGGTAAGGCAGGATGCAAACATCTGTGTAAGAATCCCCCTCGCCACGTGTTGTTTCATGACTGAATTAAAACGCTGGATTTTGTTGTTTTACAGTTAATTCCATCCTAGCTTTACCTTATCGCTAAGTACTTTTACGTGCTCTCCAAATGCAATTTGTCGTGCTTGAGGTGCCTTTCAAAAGATCTTCACAGACTCGTCGCTAACGTTAGCTGGCAGGTTGCAACAACCTCTGAAAACGTGTGCTATCCTAAGACGTAATGTATAGTTGTGTGGGGATTTGAGTGGCACAGACCTTAGGATATATCCAAAGTGTAATGGATAATACAAGTGTAAGTGTAATAATGCGTCACGGCTGTAAAATATACTGAAATTTTAGGATAGTTAGATACTAAAACTCAACAGCTCGTTAGCATGAGTGTGGCTCGTTGGTCTAGGGGTATGATTCTCGCTTTGGGTGCGAGAGGTCCCGGGTTCAAATCCCGGACGAGCCCACTCTTTTCTTACCAAAAAAAATCTGTTCGGCCACTTTTCAGTTCATTTTAATTCATCTGAATTTATAATAATAAAGTTCACTTTAAAAATCGTTATCATTATTTGCCTGTACCCCCTCTCATCCTCAACCTCCCACACCCGCTCCTCCACCTGCCCTCCGTCACACACTGGACAAAGAGCGTCCCCACCGCTCTGCTTCCCCAGCTGTTGCATTGTCACGGTTTGGGCCGTGAGAAGAGGGAGAGCCGTTTCTGTTCCGCCCCCACAAACACACCAGACACTCCTAACAGGCGGCAGACGAGCTGCCTCCATTCACTGCAGTGTGTCTGTACTGTGCACTCCAAAGGGACAATACTCTGGGAATAACATTATTACAGGGGCTTCAAGTATACTGTAAGTACGCTTTGCACACATACGTTATTATTATTATTATCATAAAATTTGTTTCTTCAAATGTAATGTTTAATAGCGGCTAATGGTTTGTGTTATGCTTATCAATTTTAGTGTTATTCTACGTTCTTTCCTGTCAGCACAGTCTTGACTGTACTCAAAATAAACATCTGATTGTGCCAAAATAACAAAAGTGTCACCTGAGAGATATCTGTGAAATTTACAAGACGTAAGTTAATTAATGTTAATGTATTTTCAGTTCAATCTTGATTTTTCATATATTACTGCAGTGATGGGGCTTGTATTTGTTATCCAGCAGCACATGTAGTAACCATCCGCAAAACCACTTTTTATTTAACAGACAGAAACAAACGGGGACCTGCAGCAGCCGTCAACAAGCGCTCATCAGTTGCTTGATAGAGGAGTGGTTTTCACCGGGACTTACAGGATCCAGATCAACTCAACCAGGTCAACTGGTTCCATTCTGTGGTTCATCTGTGCAGTTTGATGATGGTTCTGTGCGAGGACGGCGAGTGCAGCGTCTGCCTCTCGCCCTACTCGAGGACAGACAGGATCCCCCGGGTGCTCCACTGCAGGCACACCTTCTGCGACCCATGCCTGGAGACCATGTCGCAGGCCAGGAGCGGGCTGCTCACCGTGGGCTGCCCGCTGTGTCGCCGGGTGACCTGCATAGGACGCGGCCTCAGCCTGCAGGAGGCTCTGTGGGTCAACAGCAAGCTGTGGGAGCAGATACCGGAGGAGGAGGAGGAGGAGGATGATGAGGGGGCCGAAGGAGATGAGGAGGAGGGTGGGCTGAAACAAGAAGCTGAGGAGGAGAGGATGGAGGCTAAAGAACAAGCAGAATGGTGGGTTTCACACACATCTGTGGACATTTTACAAGGAAAAACTTCTGCTGGTTTGCTGCAGTTGTAGGTTCAGTTTCCTTCCTGTTTATGGACAATTTACAAAAGATTCTTCATCTACAAGCAGAAAACTTTGTGACCTTTGACCCCTCTTTCCATGATTTTCAGTTTAATGTATGATGCTGCTGTTGTAAGGTCGGGACTGAAGATGTTCAACCGAATAGAGAATCTCTTTAAAACCAGTGTTGAATTTGAAGAATTGGAGCCCGGATCCAAAAAATTCCAGCCATACCTTCCCGTTCACACGTCGGTGCTAATCAGCGCATCTGTCCACAGAGCCTCTCATTAGCGCCTCGGCTCTGCAGTGCCGCAGTTTGTTGTTGGAGTAAAACCCTGTCTGACTGAAGGACCTTCCCTCAGTGTTTCCTCCAGGTCCGGCAGAACGAAGCTCAAACTGCCTGCGTTCTTCAGGAGGTTCAGCTTGACGAAGCAGCACCAGGAGAGGATCGTGCCCGGCAGTAATGTGTAAGTTCTGACTCTGTGGCTGCAACAGGGGGGGGAGACGTTTAGTGAAAATGTGGACTAACGCTTTTTTCTGTTTGTCTTTTGTTGAAGGGAGATGAAATCCTGGCGCAGGCTTTCAACTGAGGAGACGGTTTAAAGAGAGACGCTCCGCTCAGGACGTGCTAGACGCCACTAGAAGAACCAGTTAGTGGAGGGAACGTTGAGGCCGTTAGGACTGAAAATTCATTTGTGCTCCTGTCAGGACATTGTTCTGTCCTCAGGCTAAGGTGCCCTGTCTCCCCATTATTTATTCTAGGCTTAACTCTCCCAGCTGGTGCTGTGGGATTTGGTTCAGCTGTCCCAGTGGGACTCACACCCGGAGACCCCCTCGTAACAGATGGTCTCCTGAGGATGTTCCCTTTTGCAGAGCCGCTGCTGAACATTCAGTGTGACCTCCTGTTTTTATTTATGATAGCTAGTTGACAAAGTATTTAATTAAACTATTTTTTAAAGAATTTATCCGTCTGTTTTTATTGACTAATTAATGCTGATCTCTCACTGTGGGAGATGAATAAAGACTCCTGAGCTCAAGGCAAAGACATGGCACTCTTCTTCTTCACTGTCTACATCATTTATGTGACACATTAAGTATTTAAGTGACTGAAAAAAGTGAAGCCGGTGGATTTCTGAGCAGCATAATGTGAATATTACTTTTTGTGGGCTCAACAAAAACATGCCACAAAAGACTCATTCAACCATGAAAGCGGATTATAAACTCATTCAGTGAGCATCTGGCGAGTAAGTTAGAGATATTAGAATACTGGATCATTATTTTACTCTTTTGTGTCACCGTATGTGCACATATTAGTTCAGAAACATACAGATCTCAGCTCAAGCTCGCCGCTGCATATTATAGTGTTTGGCGTCTCAGTCACATTAAGGTCACTGTGATGTGCCTGTTTGGAGACGCGCTGGATCAAGCCAGAAATCTGTTAGTTGTCACACTGGTTTGGTAGCCAGCTAGTTGTAACAGGCTGCGTCAGCTGTGCGGCCGTGAGACACACTGGGTCATATTTTGATGGATGTTGTGTAAATGCGCCTTTCAGTACCATTTCTGCGTTCCCACGGTTAAGTATCATCACAGCGACTGACATCATCTCCTCCACGATGCCAGACAGGCGTAGAGCTGCATCCAAGTTCTAAATGAACTGGCATGAGCGGAGCTGGCTGTCACAGCTGCAGCCTGGACTCCAGCAGGAAGGCAGAAACCCTGCAGAGAACAAACAAACAGAGCGGGATTGTGAAAGTGGCAGAGGACCAGGTTCAGTTTCGCAAGGCAGTTACTGGCTCCCAGTGCGGCCCTGGTGGTGTTGATCACTGGGATCAGGGTGGAAGAGAACAGGAAACAACTCCCAGTGCAGGTTGGCAGTGCTGGAGCTAGTGTTTACATCATTTACTTCAGTAAAGGTAGAAAATACTCAATCATAAATAATAGTCCTGCAGTCTAAAGCTTACCTGAATAAAAGTAGAAAAGTATTATCAGAGAAATATATTACAAGTAAAAGTACTCTGTTGACCCTGTAACTGTCATATGTTTTGTATATCTAGTATTGATCTGCACAGACAATTTGTAGCTATCAGATTAAAGCAGTTGAGTAAAAATGCAGTGTTTTCCTCTGAAATGCAGTGCTGCACAAAAGAGAAATACACAAAATACCTAAAAATTGTACTTAAGTACAGTACTGGAGTACTCAGTCTGTCTGGTCAGACTGTCTAATGAGGAGGTTTTCAGATCTAAACAGACTTTACTGGATGAATTCTGGTGGGAAGCAATAAAAAACATGGTGCAACACAGTTTCCACACTGCAGCGAGCAACACTACATTCCTTCATGAGTACACGTGTCCCACTCAGTGTTAGTTGTAAGTAAACAGAAATACCTTCAGTACTCGTGTATTTTTGCAATACGGCAGATTAGGAAACTATGACGGGACAGAAGTTAGTGCCAAAAGCAAAGCTGGATTAGGGGCTGAGTAAAGAAGGTAATGCCCAAAGGTCCCACACACTGACGGGTGCAGTGATGTAGCAACTCGATTAATTACAAATGTGTTAGCTAATATTCACCGCTAAAGCACAGTTTGTTGGTAAGAGACTGTAACTTTTGCAACATGTGGCGAATGCAGAGTGAACTGCTGAAAACAAACGAACAGGAACAGAGAAAAGTTACAAAGTCGGGAAGCCGACTGCAATCTCTGATGTTAGCTAACGTCAGCTAGCATTAGCCACGATAAGCTAATGCTCAGAACAGAGCAAACAACAGCGTGGCAGTAAAATCCCTCATTGTACTGAATTAAGCAGCAGTGTGTTTTATTGCTTAAGAATCTGACTTTTAATTTGGAAAACACAGAAGGTGTCTGATCTTTTTTTTAAAGATTCATGCTGCCTGACTCTCTACCTGAGTTTTGAGGTCCTCTCTCGTAGGGGGGCCCAGGGGCAGAGATATAAGACTTTAATATTTCAGTTGATATTAACTTATACTGAACAGGGGCCAATGGCTCATTTTCTCCCCGGGGCCTCTTGCAGCATTAGCCCCGCCCTGGTTAATACAGCAGGTGACTCCAGTCACAGGTATTGCCTCAGTCATCAATAGAAACTGAGGATGTGTGTTGTCGGGTCAAAATAGAAACCCTGCAGGCCACAACATGAACATTGACAGAGTTAATGCTTCATTACTGGTAACTACACCAGTTTCTGTCGGCTGGAGCGCCACATTCCTGTCAGATGATCTCTAATGTCCCTTCATGAACACCACCCACGAGCCAGTGACTGTGAAGTGCTCAGAAACACCATGAAAAGTCTTTATTATTATATTTTTAATATAAGATTGAAGTGTCGATGTTTAGGTTGGTTCGGTCAGGTTTGTGTTCCTGCTGCCGTCACCTGGAGCAGAACAAACTGGACGTCTCAGCCTTCCATTATTTCAACTGTTTATCCTTTTAGCCAACTATTAAATCAGTTTATCCTTCATTTAAATAACATTTGACCCATTTGTTAATTGATTCCAGTAATTATTTGGATTATTATTACTGTTTCAAAAATTAATCTATATTTTCAGCTGATCGTTCCAACCCATTAGCAGACATATATCCACTGAGTCTGCAGGTTACAATGACAGGAAATGCACTCCAGGCAATAAGTGGTGAATATATATCAACATGCAAACTGCAGCTGTGCCTCCTGGGCTACGAGCACTGACCTGCACGATGACAGAATGTGGACATTACTCCAGCTTCATAGTCTACAGTCGTGTGTTTACTGGCTGCTCTTGAGTCTGTGTCTTTTGAACCAAGTCAACCAAAAACAACAGTGAAGTAAAAGAGAGCAGCGGTGTGAAACAGCAGGTGTGTGAAAGGTGAATCCATCACAGCGTGAGAGAAACGTTCAGGAAACAGAAAAGAAGAACTCTGCACGACTTTGGTAATAAGACATCTTTATTAATCATTTGGAGAGACATGCTAGATCTCTGTACAGTGTGAATGGAGAGCCAGCTCTGGACTGCCGGGGTCTGCTGCACAGAGCTGCGACAGCTCCCCGTGGTCTCCATCCTCAAATGCAGACCCCCGACATGCAAAGACATTTGTTGCATTACTTGGTCCATTTCCAGGGAATGTTAAAATGGGCCTTAAGGAGACAAAGATGGACTGAATGGAAAGGGAATAAATACAAAGGGACATCGACAGTAACTGATTACTCATCTGCCCTCATTTAAAAATAAATACCCATTGAGTCATTCTCAAAAAGTGCTCTCCTTACAAGGCGGTGTGGTCGGTAATGAGAGCAGTACATTCCTGTTTCAAACAATAAATAGGCAGCGACACAGAGGGTTGATCCATTTTTACATTTTCTCTCATTTTGAGGGATTTTAGCTTGAATTGCAACCTGTCTTTGTCTTCCCCAAACCCACAGCAGAGCGCGTTCCAGTCTAGATCTCCTGTGATCATCCATCCAACTCTGTCTCTTAGTATTATTATTATTTGGCTCATTACGTTGGGTTAAAAACAGTGCTCCCTGTCCTGGACACGTGTGAACGATTCATGGATGTTGGACTCTACTCTAAGACACAGTACTCCAAATGTTCTGCAGATAAAGATTATTATTTTCTCGAACCATGTTTCTAGGACTTACATTGTCACTCTAACTCTAAAACATGTTCTTAAAAAGTGCAGTAAGGTTTCACTTCAAAGACGAGTCAAATCAAAGTAGTGTTCTCCACCAGCAGCACGTTATGATACCTGGCTCTAAAAACAAGAAAAACCAACAAATGTAAGCAACATTGCATAATGCCAACGTCAGTAGTCAGTTTAAACAGAGCAACGAAGAAAAGCTCATCTCAGTGGGGACATCATGTGACACTTCCTACGACGATCAGACAGCTCTTGAATTAAGTGACTGTACATTTACAATGAAGCTCGAGCTTCATGGCAACCTGAAATGTCTACGTGTGCAAATGAGTCTTCAGTCCGGAACGAAACGATGCACCGATTCACGACGCTGAAGGTCTGCGTGGGTCACAGAACCTGCGTCAAAGTGTGCAGATGACCACGCGGGGAACTTCGTGTCCTCTGATTCTCCACTGCTCACTTACAGCGCACGTGCAAACTACCATAATCACAACTACGAGAGATCACACGATGCAACGGCGGCTGTGACGCCGCCGCGAGCGGTCGAAGTCTACGACGTACTGCGAACACACGGTGGCCTAAACGGTGCCGTCATGTGGCACGAATGACGTGGCGGTGGCCCTCTAAATAACGGAGCAGCTCTAACGTTGCCTATACAGAAAGCACACATTTACACACACGCACGACGAAAAGATACTCTGAAGTCAAGTATACAAATCCAGTTCAACGGTTTCCAGAAACAAAAAGACTCGGGCTAGTCATGATGGGAGTGCATTACGTCACGGGTGCAACGTTACCATTTACATACTCAAACTTGTGTACACTGGTAGACAGAACCTATGCTGAAAAACTAGGCATGCATTAGATCCTCGAGATGTTTCTGTTCAGTTTGTCCTGCAGCGTCTAGAAGGTGAAGCGATGGATCCCGCAGGGCTCACAGGCCGCCGCCGGTTCAGGCTCGGTTAGCGTCAGGTGGTTTAGCGCACCTGACAGCTCAGGTGGGACTTCTGTGTGGTTTCAATCTTTGCCTGTAAGACGAGCGGGATCCATAACAGTCCGTCTAAAGCCACCTGTTCTCATCGAGCTCTCAAACTTCGAGCTTTAGTCGTCGCATCTTTTAAAAAAACAACCTTTCCAGAGAGATTTCCCTGAATATACAAAAATATACAAAAAAGAAACCGGGGAAACTTCCTTTCTACTTAAAAAAAAACTGCATCCACGTATGCAACTCGGGGATATTTTTCACATCTTTTTTTCTTTTCTTTTTTTTTTTTTTTGCAAGTTGAAAGACTTTTTGGCAGTTTCATTAACAAAGTAGGCTACACTACTTTAAACCAAATTCACATATTGCTAGTTCCAACCGATGACCAGGAGTCAGGTGAGGAGGCCAGATTCTCGACGTGCAAAGTCAACTGCAGGTTAACCAATAGGAAGCAACATAACAAGCATGTGGTGTAAATGACGTCTTTCCGGGACGGTGCTGAGTATTAACAGGAACAGCCGCCCTCGGTTGTCTGCGGCTCCTGCGGTTTGTCCAGCTTGATGTCGATCACTGGGGGAGGACGTTAAGGAAGCTCTGGAAACATGTGGTGTTGATCTTTTTCAGGTACAAGCACCTGAATGGATCCATGAGCAGGAAATGCAGATGAAACTAAAGTGTTTTCTTCTTATTCTCATTCATGTTGTGTTCAGGGAACCAAAACTACCTCCAATGGAGGGGTGTAGTACACTTTACTACCACTAGATGCTGCTACTTCCCATGAATGTTTCATATTTCTGGACGAGGCACCAACAGCCAAAATACACCAGCAACACATGACTTAATAGTTTACAGAGGAAATCCATCTTAAAATATTCCTAAAATATAATCTGCAGTCAGTTTATCACATGAGTTTTTGGACATGGTGGGAGAGCAGTTGGTGGGAATAAGCATCCTAAAAATCTGACTAGTCTACAGGAAACCCTCCTCTATTGTTAGCTGGGTAATAAACTGAGAATGGATGCTGGCAAAAATCACTGGCACTGCTGTGCTACAATTAAAGCTGATGAACAATGGTGTGCTAATGAGCTGTTGCTGTAAGTCTGAATGATTCTGCAGTTTCTCTTCACAATTCAGAGAAGCTGTTATTCCCAGCCGAGCCTCCGGAGCGTTTTTTATGTTTAGCAGTGAGACTGAGAGGCAGACCTTTGCTGGTTTAAGGAGTGTTTCCTGACTGAGAGCTTGTGAATGCTTCCACATGAAGCTGCTGTGTGTGGCAGCTCAGCAGCACACTCACTGTCCTGGTGAACATTATGCATGTATAAGAAGGGGGTCCACAAAAACCGTGGCCTACATATTGTATGCAGGTGAGCCTGGAGACAGCCCCACTGCGGCTTCCTCGTGTCCATCCTTCGCTCTTAAATGCAGCCCGTGCTCTCATATCTTACAGCACGGTGACATTTGAAGGACGGTCTTTAAATGCAAACATCCGTCAGCGTTCCCATTTGGATCGGATCCCATCTGAGATCTGGAGGCTTTGTCTCGGCAGCCAACATTACCAAACCAAATGAGCAGCGTCAGTCCTGAACATCAGTCCTCTGATAGCTGTGTGGACGTGTAGGTGCAGTCTGCGCTGTAAACACTGACAACACTGATACGGCGTGTTAGCAAACAGTTGTCTATTTACACATCCTGCAGATACAGAAGCTCAAATTTGGAGCCAAATAATGAACAGAAGTCTAATATTCCCTCTTATTTCAGGTCTGTTCTGGTCTCCTGTAACTCCTGAGGGATGGATTTACGCATCCATAAAATATCTGAGTTCTTGGTGGTGCAGATCTGATGCGTTCATGGCTGCCTGACAGAATCATCGCTGCTGCTGTGAAAAGATTTCTGCCACAAAGTTTTAGAAATTAGAGCTTATTTAAACTCCCAGTGTGCTCAGTTTTTCTGGCTACTTGTACGCAGTGGAAACAAGCTGTGAACACTGACTCATCGTCAGTCGCTTATTTACACATCCGGCAGTTACAGAGCAGCATTATCATTCATTTGGAGTCGTGTTTGTGGTCCCCTGTTGACTCTTTTTAGCTGTCTCTAGCATCTCCTGAGGAGAATATCCGTCTCTCCAGCTGCTAAACGCTCCACTGTGTTCACCAGCTAGTTGCTAACTTTGTGTTTCAGCTGTTTAGTGCTGAACAGGTGGCACACATTCAGCTTAAAACCAGAAACGAGGCTGATGTGAGATCTGAGACTGAAGCAGAACAGTCAAAACAATGAGCCACAAGATGCTAAAACGCTCTGTAGAGATGATGGATAGAGCTGGATGTGGTGCTAATTCTCTGTGGGTTCATCACTACAAGGTCACTCAATTCACTGCTAAAATAAAAATACTGATCGCAGAAGCTTTGAAAATCATTGTACTTTGTGGGGTCTGTCCTCTGTTACAGCTGATTTTCATGATCTTATGATGACCAGAACACAACACAGTGACGGTCATGGCACAGCATGATGACCACGGCATCAATCTCACTGAGAAGACATCAAAGCTTTGCCTTGAAGACGCTGTGAATGGAAGCAGCATGACGTGCTGTTAGCACTTCACAATTAAACCCCTTCATCATAAAACACAATTTATTACCAAAATCATAAAATGGCACCTTTCCTCGAGAGCCTTTTTCCGAGCAGCACGACTCTGCCTTGATTTATTTTGCTTCCTGCCTCCCTCTTATTAACGTGGATGACCCCAGCACTCGATCTGGGTCGAGCACCCTCTTCACTCCCTCTCTGCAGACCTGCACTGGTCATAATACCCAGTGACTCTGCATGAGGCTGTTGTCAGAAAGAGAGCAGCAGACTGTCCCCTGTGGGCCCTCACATCCACCATAAATCAGCATGACCCGTCTGTCCCCAATTTAAAGGGAGAAGACTGTGAATGCTTCAACCGAACGTCTCAGATCTAGGACTCAAAGAAATGTGTGAAAACATGGTGAGAAAACGCACTTTTTGGTGGTCACACGTGTTTTATTTCATCTACGTTTGTTGTCTTTCTGTCCTCAAATACTTTGCTTTAATTACACTTCATGCATGGAAATATTCACATGCATGCATGTGTTCTGGACTGAGCCCATTTCTGCCGCTCTCCCGGTGGAATCGATAGTATTCACAAGGCAATAACAACAGAGGAGCTGCTCCATTAAGTGACAATGTCAGCAGAGGCACGGAGCTGCTGAGGAACTGCCATCACCTGCCATCCATCACCACACACAGCTCACTCCCACATCCATTATGACTCATTAAGAAAGAGATAAAAAACAGGGAGAGAGATAAAGGTAATTGGCTGAATGTGAGTGATGCATTATAACCAGGAAATATGGCAGACGGCAATAAAAAGCAAAGGGGTGATCTCCACAGTTCAGAGGTGACTGAGTCTATTATTGAGGCCGAGCGGTCTGCAAAGGCCGGACGAGTCCCGCTGAACGACCAGCGGCCTGTGATCAGAGCTGCACGGGGAGACAAATGAAGGCACTCCTTCACTACACCAAGGTCAGCGCCTGACTTCTATTTACGTTAGAGCAGATAAATGCTGCCGCGGTCATCTGGACGCCCTGAGAGATGGCTTCACGCTGGAGGAGTGACGGCGGCGCTACGCGCACACACGACAATCAAAGGCAATTTCATAATTCACCCAGTTACCATAGAGATGGCACCTAGTTTGTGTGCTGAGGAGGATGTGAAGGACTGGTGCTGTCGGAGGAGAAGCAGCGACAGTATCAAATGCATTGATTTACAGATGCAGAGAATGTCTCCAGACTTTGTTTTCATTGTTTTTAGTTGCAAACATTCGGGGAAAACTGCATCTGTATCAATGCTGAAAGAGTTAAAGGCCCATAGAAGACAGATGTACTCAGTATGTTGTTAGCAAATCCAGTTTCAGCTTGGTTTCAGCTTGCGGATCACACTTTGTTAAAGGATACTGTAGGTCTTAACACACTCTGCCTTAGCGGTCATAATCTAATAATCTGAGTCATAATCTCTCCTGTTCATTAAAATGAGACCCTTCATGAGTGAGCTGAAGGGTGCAGACGTGGACCACAGACACTGCAGGAGGTGAAAGGGGCACGCTGCTCTTTGTATCAGTCATAACTGAGTCTGATCATAATTTAGACGAAGCGTTTAAGTGTAAGCTCTACTTCCAGAGGATGTTATTATTATCCCAGATGTTCTCTTGTGAAAGCGCAGCTGGGGGCCACAGCGTCAGACTGGCTCTGACTTGAACTAATGATTGCAGCATGAACAACATTTAAGCAACACGTCTGCTGCTCTGGAGAGATTTTCGTCTTTTATTAAAGGAGAGAACTGAGCCCATCCTAAACCTGCCTGCGGGGACGGATCAGTATGCAGATGTGGTGACACGTGGTGGAGGCGGCTGGACTGACCTGCACTTGTGCTTTAACGTGCACGGAAACAGCTGCAGCCTGTTGGTTATTGTAGTCTGTCTCTGGATGTGTGGGTGGGGTTGGCTTTTCGTTTGTAACCACACAGATGATCCTATGCTACTGAATAAAATGTATTTTCTATCGTCTGACATGAACTCACATAACCTCGGCACTCGCTCACAGACCAGGCTGATGCTCCACACTCCATTGATACAGTGCATCTTATACACAGAACAACCTGCAGACGACCTTTTAATTGATTGTATTTATCTCTTTTATTCATTTCTTCTTTTTTATTCCTATGTTTCTATCACTCTCTTGACAGCATGTCATTATCGTGAAGATAACTCTTTCACCGTCTGCTGTTGTTTTGTTTTGTATCTCGACACCATTGTAAATGAGGACGCCCCCTCAATGGTCTCTCGAGGTGAGATAAAGGTTGAATGAATGACTTTCAGTTGAGTCATGAATATTTTTGGTTGATTTTTTGGTCTTTATTTAGAGGGCAGAGTGACTTAGATGTGATGCTGACTGTCATCGTGGTTGGTCTGTTTTGTGTTTTCATGATCAGTTTGATCTGTTGTTGAATTCTTCTTTCAGTTCAGTGAGAAGAACAGGATGAAGTGGAGCTTCACAGAACAGTCTCAGATTACAGTAAACACAGAACTGTAAGGGCCTCAAATCAAAACGCGGTTTAAGGAGCTAAAACGCTTTCTCTGACAATCCACCCAATCAAAGTGGAGAGCAGATAGATTATGCATGAAATGCCTCTTTAACTGAAGACTACAATATTCGTTTGAAGAGCGAGCGTGAAGTGAAGCTGCCTTATTGTTCCCCGCGCCGTCGGGTGAATCCACAGATGTAAAGATGGAGTGTGAGCGGAGCCTGAGGGCCTCTCTTCAGTCACTGATGAAAATTGCAGCTAAAATCTGTCGAGTTTATCTCCTTTGACATCAGACACAAACACGTGCATCTCTGCGCTGTGAATGATTCCACAGAGAGCACGACGAGTCCAATCACTCCTTAAACGTAATCAAAACAAATAACTTCTCCACTGTGAGTGTTTACAAGAACGCCCAAAAGATATCGACGACGCTCTCAGTGACACTTCAAACACTCTGCAGTATGAAATGCGACTTCCTGAAGAATGAAACATTAGCATTTTGTTGTATGAGTGAAAAAGCGAAGGCTGCAGCCTGTGACAAATCCTCCACAGGTGGAGCTGTGACATGCTCAGCTGACAGCGGCAGATATGAGGTGACACCGAGGCTCCGTCACCGCTTTAAATGAGCAAACCTTCCTACAGTCTGACCGACCAGCCGCCCACTCCTGCATTTGTCAGGCACCAGAGCTGGAAAACAGAGCGTCTTAATTGGACAGGTAGCTGACACCTATTTAAACGGGTGTCCGTGTGCAGAGTTCACTTCTGCAACTGCTTTAATTTAAAAGCAGGCAGTGAATGATGCGATCACACGGACATTAAAATGAGAAAATGTTTCCTCTGAGCCTGTTAACATGATGTTCACACGTTATTAAAACAGGGTTTTCCTGTCATGAAAAGGGGATTTTCATGATGTGTGAATGGGTCAAAGGATACTCCCTTCTTTGCTTGTTTCTTGCATACTTTCCATTCCTGGAAGAGCGGCCGCCACACGCCGGAACAGCTGCAAACACAAAGAGAATCAGGGATAAACAACATCAACACAACAACTTCTGATACACAGTCAATCGATCCATTCAGTGAAAACAACACCCGGCGACTCAATATCCACATATCATCCAGACAAAACGAGTGTTCTGTATATTTTTATTCGCTTTCTCCTCATTTCCATTCAGCTATTTACTTCTATTCATATTAACTTTAGATTGCTGCAGTGCACGAACACTGTGTCTGCTGTCAAAGCTGAATTATTATGATGTAGTAATGAAGCTGTAACAGCAGACTGATTCACAGACTCTGCACTCCTTTACTGCTCTCTCTCCCCTCTCTCCCCTCTCTCCCCCCTCTCCCCTCTCTCCCCCCTCTCCTTCACCTCGACCTGCGCACGAGCACGAACGCCACCTGTTGCTGATTGGCTGGAAGAGTGCCGTGTGGTTCAGTCCGAGCAGCTAGCGGACAGCTAGCGTACACACCTCTGAGCATGTGTCCCTTTGCTCTTATTGTAAGTAGTATTCTTTGTAAAGAAAATAAAAATAACAGTGGAAATGAATTAAAAAACAAAAAACACATTCTGAATTCATCTGAATTCAGGCTAAAAAAATATTAGTTCTCATGAAAGATTGTCACATCGGTGCCTGAAAGCTTAAATTTGCTGACATCTCAGTGAGGAGTGATGACACAGAGTGAACACTGCAGCCTTTGCAGCAGCACTGTGACCTTTGTCTGGCAGGTTTCACACCACCACGTTCCATCCTGTCCACAGTCCTGCAGTAAGGTGAAGAATAGCCTCCTCTGTCTGCGCTGCTGCAGCCCGTCAGCCACACCATTCACTGACAGACACAATGCAGCCAGCCTTCATCTCACCGCTTATTAACTTAACAGACAGTCGTTGTTTTCAACAACAAACATCTGTTAAGAGACAAATCACTGCTGCTGAACCGCGCAGCCCTTCGCTTTGTATCTGCAACCCACAAATTTCTATTTATAAGTCACTAAAAAGAATGAATGCAGGCACTCTTCAGTCTCAGTGAGATGCTGGTCGTGGTAGCGTGAACGTACACAGAGGAAAGATTTTTCCTTCTGTTCTGCTTCTATGAGCGATATTTACATGAAAAACAAGAAACCTTTAAAGGTACTCTGTGACTTTTATGACCACTAATATCAACATGGGGCAAAGTTTTGATATGTGGGTCCACATTTTGTTCGCATTTTGTGTGTGCAAGGACGCACACACTCCTGCTGCCAGTTCCATGCACTACTGCTAATGCACAGCAGGTGGCGCTAATGTTCAAAGAAACATAGGAATGTGGCAGGAAAGGCAGCGACGAAGAAGAGCCGGAGTGTACTCAACGCCTCCTCCGTTATTAACTCACACTTGCTGCATGAAGTGTGTGAATGTCAGGTCATGGATGGAAAGGTGTGTGTGTTGGGAAGGGGGGGTGGGGGGGTGGGTCAGACACTGCAGGAAGCACTTCATCTGAAGCATGCTGACACCTGGAGGCTGCCAGGTTGTAAACATGAAGGTAAATCATGTATATTTAAAACAAAAAAAATCAGCTTTGCAAATGTTTTACGAGAAAACAGTGAATGTAAACCTGAGAGTCTTCAGGGAACCTTTAAGCTGCCTCATTAACTGTGGTGAAACTTAACATTAGCAGACTCTAAGGAGCTCATCCATTGATCTAATCCATTCATCAATGTGTAAATATTCATGCAGACACAAGTAAAGAGGTGTTATCAGTATGAACTGTGTGACATAAAGCCGTGGGATGACATCATCTTCATTTATGCAGATACATACAGGAAGAGATGTGATTAAATTGCACTTTATGCATTTATCTTAGCTCGCTGGTCGTCCCTGCTTACGTCGGTCTTGGCAAGTAGAACTCAGTGGTTAGTTAATCACTGCTGCTTTGTACTGTGCTGCTAGCTGGTGAAGTAATTTGTCAAGCTAGCCCACTAACATATCCACTCAGAGAGTATTTTTCTGGAGACAACGTTAGCGAGCAAGCAAGCTAAGGCTAGCCAGCTAGCTGTAACTTACCACTGGTTGCTTTGAAATGTTATCTAATAAAGACGGACAGTTCACCAGTCAGATCAGCTGCAGGAGGCCTGGAGCTCATGATTAAAGCAGCGAACGTGGTCTGAACTCACCTGTTTGACGTTATAACCCGTCTTGGCGCTGGTCTCTATGAACATGACGCTCAGCTCTTTAGCCCTCTGTTCACCTTCCTCAATTGTGATTTGCCTGTGAGAAAAACCAAAAACCAAACAGAGGAGATTAACGCATTAGAGAAAATGATGAACTGTTTAAAGAGAGTGGGAAAAAAAGAGAGCGGCTGGATTTCTCATATTAACGTTCCTCAAATTGTTTCATTACACGGTGTTTGACTACACGAAGACTCACAGCAAAGGTCTCTATTTACTGCTGAAGCTCCTGTTATTCTAGGCCGTGAGGACACACCAGACTTAATTAGCTAATGACTGAGAATGATTAATTACATTGTCCTGCAAGAAATTAATAACAGCCAATTTGCATTACATTTTAATGACTCTGGCAGTGATTGTTTGGCTCTGGCTGTGAAACGGAGACTGTGTCAGGTGCAAATTAACACAAACAGAGGGATCGGTGCCGTCCTGCCGAGTCCACAGCCAGCAGGTTCGTTAAGACGACTGGCTTAAA
The DNA here is from genome assembly GCF_051107435.1 of Chaetodon auriga. NCBI lineage: Eukaryota > Metazoa > Chordata > Actinopteri > Chaetodontiformes > Chaetodontidae > Chaetodon > Chaetodon auriga. The sequence goes on from NC_135076.1 coordinate 27,112,523, forward strand.
TCAACCTGCCGCGTAACCTCTGACTGTCGGCCCCACACAAAGGGAGCCTCAGCTGTGTATTAACACAAAAATACCACTTCTTTACTCTTTGCTGTGAGGCCTGTCTCAACACACCCGCATCAACAAGTGACCCTGTTGTGCGAAGCAGCAAACAGGGCAGAATCACACTGAACTCATCCTCCTCGTCTTAAATAACTCCTCCTTTGCATCGCAGACCAGAAGAAAGAGAAATTCGGTCTTTGTGAGAATGAAGCTTCTGCGAGGAGGAAACGCTGCGCTGAAGATGTATTTACATAATAACACCACCTGACAGAGCTGCACCAGTGCTGCTGTGGCTATTTCTGGATGCATGCGTCTGAGTTCCGACTTAAACAACACCGAGGCTTGTTCGTCGTCAGACAGGAAGTTGGCGAGAAAATTGCATAATGGATGTGCAATATGTGGCGTCGTAGCAACTTTCATGCACGCTAGCGGGAATTTGGAGCTTCAGAGCGGTTCTGTCCTGAAACATGACATCAGCTCTCACTTCAGGTGGTCACAGCTCCTCAACAGTGTCTGCAAATACAGCATAAGCAAGTATGTAGGATAAACAAGGCAAATGAGGGATCTTTGCTTCCTGTTTCTTCTTCTTTTTAGGCTAACCCTAACCCTAACCACTCTTAATTCTCAACTTCACATTGAGTGTTTTGGATCCGTCAGCTGTTTGCAGTGAAACGCTCTGTTAAACTCACTGTGCACTTTAAACGCTGCTCACCGGCTGCCCCTGAAGCACAGGGTTCACTTTAAGCTTCTTGTTTTCACGCATGGAGCCCTGCATGGTCAGACACCTGTGCACACCTCTGACCTGCTGCATCCTCGCATCACCTGTAGGTCACTTATGACCGACCGGACGTCCCTCACGTTTGCAGCAGCTGCTGTCTAAAGTTTGTAAATTGTTTTTATGGTTTTATTTTTAATAATTTCCCTCTTGTGAAGCACTTTGTGACCTTGCTCTGTGAAAGGTGCCATACTAAATAAGCTTTACTGTTCAGCACCAAACAGCAGCCAGATACAGTTAGCAACTAGCTAGTAAAGAACTAACCGGAGCTTTTAACTGCCAGATATTTCCCTCAGGAAACAGAGCTAACAGAGGAGTGAGTACTGGACTCAGCCAGGTGGCCATAAACACAACAGCAGGTCAGTAAATCGCCTGAAGCTCTCGTGAAGGCTCCAGATCACTGAGGCTGATTGTATTAAGTGAAAGAACATTAACTTACTCCGAAGTACTGCAGCAGCATAGAAGAAAAGAGCTGAGCAAGATCCTCAATTCATACACTGACTTAACCAGTTCGGTTTTATACGTCCCTGAGCTACTTCCTGTCAGGCACATAAGGCTCCACTTGGCTGATGCTGCCTGGTGCACGATGCACACCAGATTTCTCTCACGCAGAGCTCCAGAGACTCTGCAGCACCTAAACTGAGCATACTTTAACTCTCCTTGGCACTGAGCATTGTGAAAAGCTCCACCACGCATGAATGAACAAACAAGCAGAGAGTCAGCTCACAGAGACTTTCCTCTTAAACGACGGATAATCAAAGTATCACATCACAGTGAGGCAACACCCATGATTCTCTGCTTCTTCTCAGGTAACGTCAAAGGTGGGTTAGAGCTGATAGACAATGCAGTTTGACTTAGTTTAAGATGGTTTTTAAAGGTCCAGCCGCACACACGCAGCCAGCGGGGGAACAGATTTAACATGTCACAGGACATCGCCGCCAGATATTTGACGACTTTCAGCTTGTTTTTCAACATCAGCCACGTTGTTCACAGCGCTGTCAGATCCCGAGCCAACTCATTTCATCAGACGCCGACACAGGACGCACACGCACTGCTGGTTCTTCTTCATTTGATGTACATTTCTACAATTTCACATATTGAATTCAAATAAAATCACCATCAGATGGATGTGACAGCGGCTGCTTAAAGCCCCTCTCGTGCAGCATCAAACACGTGACTTTGCCCTCAGTGACAGCAACATTTATCATCTCCTGCATGTCAAACAGTCACTGGCATGTGCACCCACATTTGCACGAGGAGTGTCACTATGAATAACCTCAATTTCCTCTGCAATAAATGAAACAAAAAGGTAAAAAAAAAATAAATAAAAAGGTAGAAATCATTTAGAAGATTCAGAAGGATCCGTCAAGGCTGGAAAGTGGAGCAGTGAAAAACTGCAGGACACTGTAGTCTAAGAAAGAGGAACCAGACTTTCTGCCTCCTGGTTGTTTGCCTCCAAAAACCAGTCGAGCTGCAGTGACGACTTCAGAAAAGGAATTTAATAAAAGCTATTTTTGGTGAAATGGAAGTTCTCACTATATTGACATGACAAACACGCTGTCTTCACTCAGAGGACTGACAGAGCTTCATCACATGGTGCAACCACCATCACCTGAAGATCAATATCAGCACAACCAATCAGCTTCTGCTGGACTACAAGGCTTCAAATATGGATGCTACTGTAAAAGGTGGACGCTTCACACAGGTGTTCAACAGAAGATCTGAAGAATCAGCTCAGTTTGAAGGAGGACAAACAAGATTAGAGTCACCAACTCAGCATCTGACCAAATGTGAAACATGGTCACGATCTGCCTCCAGGTCCTGAGTTTTACTGTTGAATAACGGCCAGATGTGTTTTTGCACAAAATTCTGACATCACAGTGACGCTGACCTTTGACCTTTTGGATATAAAATGTCATCACACTGACCTTTGACCTCCTAATTATAATCAGTTCATGCTTGAGTCCAAGTGGACGTTTGTGCTGAATGTAAAGAAATTTAAGCCAATTTGATTGTTCTGCACTGATTTGAGCAAAAAGCCATCAGACTCACACACTCACAGCAATCAGGCCGATTCACCTCCGAGAGGCAAATGAGGAGAGGACGCCGCAGAGATGTCCACGCAGCCAATAGCTTTCACTTCAACACAGAACGTTTAGTGGAGCTTTAACTTCCAGAGTCCATTAAGACTAAATTGCAGTTAAGACAAATGACCTATAAATTAAAGAGGAAAGGTCGAGTCGTTTTCAGCTCACTGTTTTTCTGGAGGCTAACATTTTCAAAATAATAAGCTAAATAAATAAATAATAATATAATTTCACTCAGTACCATACCTAATCCTGTTGATTAATGTAGCCGCTCAGCTGGCAAGAAGTGTGTATTTAGATTGAATTTCATGCTACGACCAGTTTGCTTCCAGTACAGTACTGATATCATCTTAAATATGCTCTGTGCCACATCAGGAAAACAGCTGGGACACTTTATACTTGTCCAGTCTTCGTGTTCCTCTGCAGTCTCAGTCTCAAAAACCAAAGCTTTTGCCTTCAGTCTGTTGTCACAGCAGCATTTTATTGGCACATCCAGTGAGATACAGCCTGGAAAGTGCAACCACCAGCAGTTTTCCTGCTTCCCCCTCAATCTGAGACGCAAGAATGCCAATGGGAATGTTTTTCCTGCAGCTCGAAGTGTGTCCGCGACATGCTAATGCTGTGAATCTTAATGTCAGTGCACTGGCAAATAATGCTGACAATAACAATTAAGCCAGTGCATGTGTGTGCATGCTTAATGCATGGTTGCTCACCACAGGAGGAAGTATTAGGAGTGACCCCTCTTTCAAACCTGACATTCAGTGTGGCTGCAGACTTGACAGGTGGATAAAGAAGAAAGAGATCAGGAAGTATCCACCATCAGTGCTTATGTCAGTCCACTGTTTTCTTAAAATGACACTAAGATCAGTCGACCAGGCCAGGAAGTAGATGGTCAGTCTGTTTCAGCAAAGTACTGTCTGGGGACTGCAGCAAAGAAATAAACCAGAAACCTCAACAGATGTCAGGACAGGATGTCCCAGAGGACTGACAATACTTAAGACAGCAGCACAGCAATAACACAGATGGACGATAGACGACGATGGACGATTCATGGAGCACATGAACTGTTTGTCAGCCAAACGGCAGCTCAGAAATATGCAACTAATGAAGACTAATGAGTACTAAACCCATGAGAACTAAAGCATGTGCACTAAAACATGCATGCAAATAACTCGCTATATGTAAATGTCTTCACTGTGGTCTTCAGCCGAGCTAGCAGCTCTGAGACTGTAACAAGACCCAGCAGTGTGTTGACATAGATGCTAACATCAGCATGCTAACCGGCTGATGTTTAGCAGGTATAATGTTTACCACGTTCACATCTCAGGTTAGCGTGTCAGCATGCTAACATTCGCTAATTAATGTTCTGTAGAGTAAACCACACAGAGGGACGGAAACAGACAGCGTTTGCACACGACGCTTGAATTAAATAAACTAACTGTGCATGTTTTTTTTAATGTGACGTTGCGTGGACAGGTAAGAAAAACGATGATGCATCTCAAAACACTTCCTGGTAGGAGAATGTCCAATATGTCCAATAATATGAAGGTCCAATAGAAAAAGCAGAAACTTGACAGGTTGACGGTTGAGTCCACAGATGTTAGAGAATAACACATAAAGGTGAAGTGGTTCATCTTGGTAAAGGATGTCAGAAATTTGACTTTTACATGAAAAAATGAGGCGACATTAGGACTGGAGATGTGCCAGACGGTCATGTTCCATCTCAGTTTCACGTGTTACTGATTTCTTTAATCTGTAATCTACATCAAGCCAAGACGGTGCACATACCGTACAGTACGCACCATTAATACATCCTGGCACGATGACACAAAGCGTTTTATGGTTCACTTCTCCCTTTACTTTGCTCTATTCTTCCACTCATACATTTCTATACATTTCTGCCTCATTTCATTTTTACTCTGCTTCTCCAAGCATTTCCTTTCCAAATCAATTTCTTTTTCCTTCTCAGCTTTATTACACATTCTTTTCACCTCACCACAGAGACCGATCAATTCCATATGTACAGATATGTACACATGAAAAGAAATCCCTTGTGTACACCAGGAGTGTCACCGGGGGCTCAATCACGGATGTATTCACCCAAGCAAGCAATAATTTTCTCATTTAAAAGCAATAACAGCAGGTGAGTTGCTTCATGTTCCACCATAATTACCATAACATCACACAACCAGTTATGCTAATGAGTCTATTCATTTGGATATTTGATATACGAAGTGGCTAACATTCATTTCTCACACCTGTCTTCATACAACACTGAGGTGGTGTTAATATTAAACTCACATGGGAAAGTATTACGGAGTTATGCTGGACCCAAATCATCAGTTCTGTCTCATTAATATTCAGATTTATTCAGTGAGACACTCTGACGTCTAATGAAATGACTGACTCCGTCACGTTTTGTTCTCCAGGTATTGTCCTCCACTCACTGTCCCTGCACGCTGACTGACACTTACTGCTGAGTGAAAAGACAAAGTGAGGCAGGTTCAGCCGTGACGACGTACCTCTTATCTGCCAGGTCTGTTTTGTTGCCGACGAGCATAATGATGACATCACTTCCTCTCTCCGTTCTCACGTCCTCGATCCACTTTGACGTCTGCTGGAATGAATTAACGTCTGTTGGGAAAGGAAAAGGGAAGAAACAAAGCGGAGTCAGATTAAAGAGGCTGTTTGTGCGGCGCTCAACACGCTGACACCTCTGCAGCTCCACAACATTCACGTGTCAGCTGCGTCTACACACAGCGGCACGCTCTGTGTTTTCACAACAGCTGGCAGGAAATAAACTGCTGATCCAAAATGAATGAATGTTTCAAAGCACATGGAGCTGATTATTATTAATGAAGAAAATACAGAAAAATCCCATGTGGTCGATCATGTCCAAAAGCTGATGAAGGATACTGTATGATTCACAGGACTGGAGTTAAACAATAAATCCATGTTACACTGTCCACGTCCGGCTCTGTAGCATATTAAAGTGACTCTGCCACGTCCACTGAGCACACAGCTTGCTGCCATGCAGACTAATGGTCATACGGTATTCTTAGACGGCGAATTTGCATGGTTTTGGGGATGGCAACTCATATTTTTCCATAACATCAGGAGTAAAATTGTCTTCCTGAGGGCAGCCGTGTTATAGTCTTTGCTCTTTTAAAAGATTAAATAGAAGCCCCTGACAGATCTGAGAGAGAATAATGTCACTTTCTGTCATGGAAAATGCTAAATATTCCTGCCAGCGCCAACTGGAAAGAAATTATATGGTTTCACAGGGTTTTAGCTGTATGGATGAGCAAGGGCCATGTTTGACTGTGCTACAGCAGAATGAAACAGCTCGGTGATGCTTTCGGGATAATCTGTTCTGCCTGTGTGTGTGTGTGTGTGTGTGTGTGGGGGGGTCTTCTCTTTAGTGAACAAAGAAAAAAAGACTTTAAAATAAGACGCAACAGTCTTTCTTTCAGTTACTGGTTCTTGATGTCCAGCTGAAACCACATTCAGTCATCCCACATGATGTAAACTGATAGATTTTATCATCAAAAGAAAGAAAAAATGTTTTGGTGGAAATATCAGAAACGAGCCAGCAGCTGGATGTCTGAGCTCCAGAACTGAACCAGCCAATAAACCTGCACCTGCACATCATGTGGCCACCAAACTGACATGTGCAGCAGCTGAGCAGCTAGTTAGCTATGTAGCCTACAAACTAATGCTAGCAGTGTGCTCTTCTTCTGTGAGTATCTGTTTGGCCACTTAAAAAGGTGGAGAAGAAGAACTGCGTTCATATTAGATGAGATGAGGGCTTTAGCAGAAAGGCTAATGTGGTTGACAGACACTGACATCACCGCTTTATATCAGATTTGACTGGTTTGACTGGGTGGTGCAAAACAGGGTGCACCATCATGGAACCAAAACATATAATTGGGTTGCTAATTTTTCCTCCAAAAACACAGAACACGTGGTTTACAGAATGCATGTGTTTACTTTAGCAGGTAAGAGAATCTGAGATGATGGGACGTTAATACAAGAGGTCTCATCTCATTGCACAGGGGATCATAGTTTCTTATGGGAAATACCAAGAAACATCAGTAGACAGGTAAAAAAAAAAAAAAGACAACTGAAGTGTGATTACTTGCAGGTATAACAGAAAAAGGCTAGCAGGCGAGCAGAAAAGCGTAAGAATGACATTCAAATATCCGGTACGGGACACTGACTTGTAATATCGTAGACCACCACAGCCACAGTGGAGTCCCGAATGTAGCTGGGAATGAGGCTCCTGAAGCGCTCCTGTCCCGCTGTGTCCCAGAGCTGCAACCTCACCTGGGGTTCAGAGAGAGAAAGCTGAGGAGGCTGAGATTATTCAGATAGTCAGAGAGCCTGGAAACAGAAGGCTCCCTCCACACACACACACACACACACATACACACACACTCACACACACACACACACACACACACACACACACACACACACACAAGCTTACACAACACATACGCTGTCAAGGTTGCACTGCTGTAGGAAAGATTCCTCCAGATAAACAGACATGCAGACAGGTTTGATTGGACTCATCCACTATCCTGAGCTCGAAAGACGACATGCTGCTGATCAGTGCCGCTGGGCGACGTTTCAGTGCATGCATTACTGTAGCGATGAGCAGCTCTACAGTACGTGTTTCTATCTGAGTTCCTGCACTGCTGGCACATCGCAAACATTTAACATCTCCGTCATGACATTATACAGCTGTGAGTGAAGTTCTTACCGTTCGATCTTCCAAGTACATGGTTTTCGACAGGAAGTCAATTCCAATTGTGGCCTAGCATAAGGAAAGAAGACATCACTGTAAATACCTCGAAAAGCAAAGAGCAGAGTGTTTACTGTGAAGCTGAGGAGGAGGAGGACCGAGTACTGTAAGATTCATTACAGTCCTGATCACATCACATCGCCCCATGCAGAGGCCTAATACATAATTCAATCCAGAACAGCAGCGCTGCCGATAAACGAAGCACTTGTGAAGCTCACGATGTTCAACTTTAGTGGATTTTTGATTCAGCTTCTTCTAATGTTTCTGGTGTCTATTGATTGATCATGAAAGGCAGTTAGCTTTTAAATTGGAGCAGCTACTATTGTGCAAATACTCCAACAAACAGAACGCCTGTATTTCTTCGATATGTTGTGCGTTTTATATGTTTTTATTCTCAAATGAGCAACTTAAAATCATGGCCCTTATCATCCCACATCATCCATTTCTAAAGGCAATCTAATCATTCCCTCGTTGTGCCACGAGGCAGATGGCACTGTGTTCCCTCTTTAAAGGATGTTTACTTTCCGCAGCCAAGCCTGCAGCTTTCAGCCTGCCGTGATATCATCAGGTGTTCTGGCTCGGGCCAATCGAAGCCGAGGAATCAACGTTAAACTGCAGAATCTGGGTTTGTTAGTCAGACTGATCCCAGAACTGTTCAGTTTTGGACATGTGGCAATGAAACTTCAGATCTCTGTGAACCTTAAATACTTCTAGGAACAAAAGGTGTGAGAGTCAGAGGAGTTTGGAATGAGAGAGGTTTAATGATGGTGGAGGCAGATGTGGTCCGTGACCCTTTCGTGTGGTGCATCCAGATGTTTGGTGTCTCGGTGAAAGTTGGGGACGAGGGCGTAAAGGACAGAAGCTGCTGAGGTACTGACGGGGTCATTCCTCCTGTATGTTCCTCAGGTCGTTTGTTCCCCTCACCCATATGGAACACAATGGGAACATGACAGAGGGTGTCATGCTCCCAGGGTGAGGTAACATTTTACCTTGAAACGGGTCAAATTTGAACGGAACACAATCGGAGGGTCAATGTGTTTTCAAAGACCACAGCAAATAAGGGAAGCACGAGAGGCATTAACTAGAGGAATTTTAACTGAGTTTCACTAATGTAACAGAGACGGTGCTTCTAACAAATGAAGGCTGCCAGGTTAATTTAGATAACACCAAATAGAAGGAGGCGGGTTTTATCCAACCTGGACACAGAGGCCCCCAACTACCTGATGACCCCATGACACAGCAACCCCCGGCAGACACCACGAGACCATCACTTATGTCCACAAAGCACTGACCTGAGGAACAATGGACGCTGGCAACATACGACCCTGAGAACATAGGAACCTGAGAACGTATGACCCTGGGAACAACAGACCCTGGGAACACAGGACTCTGGTAACATAGACGGGCTCCCAGACCGTCCCAGGATTACGCAGCGGCCTCCAGCTGCATGTTTAAAGCCTGGGTGACCCCAGCCTGCAAACTAAAGCCTGCCAGCTGGAGCACGAGCTGCAGACGAGGCTGACGGAGAATCAGCTGTCTGCAGACGAGGCTGACGGAGAATCAGCTGTCTGCAGACGATCCAGTTTCCGACTAGTCGATACAGTTCACTCATTGTACCGAGACACATTCTGGTACGTTCGTACCCATCTGTGATTAAGCAGGCGCTTGTTTCTGCTGTGTTTGTCTATGCTCGGCAGTCCAGCGGGGCGCCCACTGCCCACTTTGACAGATCTGGGCATCAGCAGCTCGATCACGCTCTCGTTTCCTCGGCAATGCCAGCTACCACAGTGGACTAGCTCAGAGAGTCTGGCATGAAGACAGGACGTCATTTATACTCCTGCTTTACACTCAGTCAGACCAAGAAGAGCTAAGCTGAAAATAAACAGCCTCAAAGAATTAAAATTATAAAGTACTTGATACAAGATTACAGTGAGGTTTGGCTGCATCAGCCACAAAACAGACAGGTGGATTATATGAACTTCCAAAATAAATCTCCTGTTTATTCTGGCAGAATACGCTCTCAAAGTATTTCATAACTTCATGTCTTTCTGTCACTCGGATGCTTAATAGACTGAAAAAAATGCTGTCTGATACAGATTAAAAGCACCACAGCCCATAAAAAAATTTAAAATGAAAGTTTTGACCATTCGGGTCCTCTGAGAGAACATTACTGATCTGGAGTGAGATCAGTGACACGATGGTCTGAATGAACCAAACGTACAGAGATGTTGCAGGGCTTTCTGGGGGGATGTCGTAGACACTGCAGGCTTTTTTCTGGTCCCAGTTTAAATATAGAATCCCACACAGACAGCTATACATGAACAGATTAGATCAGCAGAAATTATTAATATTCCTTTTAAATATTTAACCAGCGCACACTGCTAGAAGAAAGACCTCTTACAGCTCTGAGGGCCATTCTGCCCGGGAAAAAGGCGAAAAACGCTTTAAACAGATGGAACAGACTTTTCAATATCTTTTAATTTTAACTTGAATATTTCCTTTGGTCATTTTGGTCTTAAGATATTCTTTCATGCATGAAATCATCATTAAAGGAATTGATTCTTGATGATTTTGATGATTCATTAACATTAACATTGACAGAAACAACACTGGAGGTTGTGGGGAAATCTGCAGAGTCCTGTTATTCAGCAGGACTGATGAGTGAACTGTGAATCATTAATTACAAACCAGTTTTCCGTCTCTTTTCCATTGATTGGACATCCTGCGTCTCCATCCTCCATATGTCTGCTCACCAAAACTTTGGGAGCATTTAATGTTCTGGATATGATTTGATTGTGATATCGAAGATAACAATGCTCAGCTGAACACGCCGCTGCGATATCGTCCCACTGTTTGAACAGAGGAGACACTGCTATGAAATAGATTTTTAATTTAAAAGCCTGCACGTTGCAGGTGGGTGGTGTTCTTTGGCCAGTCAAGAGGCTCTGTGGCGCAATGGATAGCGCGTTGGACTTCTAGTCAGCTCCAAGAGGAGAGATTCAAAGGTTGTGGGTTCGAGTCCCACCAGAGTCGACCTTTAACTAAAGTGTTATCTTGAGACCAAGGCGTCCATGCTGACTTGTTCCTGGAGACTGTGACTTCACTCCTACTCCCGCCGTCCCTTGGCGATCATATTGATTAACCACGACTGGACGATCTGAAAATAGAAACCGACCCTTCTCCTGATCTGAGTCATCCCAATCCAAAGCCACCGATCAATAGTTATCAGACAGTGTGAGCGGTGAAACTGACCGACTTCTTAAAATGACGCTGGAAATCACAGGTAGGTAAAATACTACTGCATTCAATCGGATGGAAATGGAGGCACAGGTGACATTATTGGACTGACACACGGGGGAGGTGTGCTGAGCGATACCAGACCAAACATCCCTGCTCCACTTTTCCTGAGCACATTGAAAAAATACATTCAGACAGTGAATCTGAATTCTGAAAGGAGGTAATATGATCATGTTTTATATTAAGGTGCGCATATGTTATGTTACCAGAGTGACTGATGATCAAACACGTCCGGATGATTGTTGGCGATCAGTCTCTGAGACCACGTGCAAAGTGTGTCTCAGCCCATGTCTTTATACTGAGCACAGGCTCAGGGTTCACCTGCTCAGAGGTCCTGGAGGACGAGGTCTGCAGTACAATCCAAATTAATTCACATCTGAGGCGTCTGCGCTGACATTTAGGCCACAGAGAAACGCTGCATTTGGCTTTAATCACCACACAAAACTTAAACAAATGCTTGATTTTGAACTTTCAAGCCTTTTTCCATTGTGGTGTTTCTGCTCTTATGTAAGTAGAGGGCCTGAATACTTCTTCCACCACTCGGCTCCCACCAGGACTTTCAAGGTCCTCCATCTGGCAGGGACCGCTCCTAAACCAACAGACCTTGATTCACAGTAAGCATACTGGCATTCGCTCACAGCGCCATGTTTGACAGAATGTGAACACACAAATCTGATTAATCTGAAGCACGAGAGGGAACAGATCCCTTTGTGATCACGCCTTCTTTATCAGACAGCAGCCTGTGGTTCTAATATACACACAACATAACTATTACAGCATGCTACATTTGTAACCACAGTAATGAGCAGAGCTATTTAACTCGTTTGACTCGTGTCACAAAGCATTATGGGTAGATCTGTACCCCACCACAGCATTAATTTAAGCTGAAACCAATCTTCCAATCCTGATAGCAGACTGGGTTGTTGTCGCAGCAGCAAAGAGAAAAATGGAGGAGATAACGGAGGATCGGGGCTGCGGCTAACAATCGTTCTCATATCCTCATGATTGATTATCTATCGGTGGTATTTTTGATTCATCCTTCAGTCTGAAAGAAAGAAGTGAAAACAATTTCCTGCAGGTGACGTCTTCAATCTGTTTGTTTTATAAGAGCAACATTTCCATTGGTTAATAATTCAGCTGTTGTAAGAAAAGCAGCACACGCTCACATCAGAGAAGCTGGAAACAGACAGCGTTTGGTATTTTCGCTTTATAATCGACGAAATCGATCAATTATCAAAGAGTAATTTTCTTTTGATTGACTAATCTATCGATTGAAGAATTGTTTCAGCTCTACAGACGACATAAATGGATCTGAAAATAAGTTTAGATGTATTGTCTCTAACTGTTGAAACTGTTTTAGGGCTGAAAATTCCGATTATTCATCTGAAATTACTCATTTTCTCAAATTATAGATTCAATGTTTAGTCTGAAAACAGTCAAAAAACAGGGAAAAATTCCAATCATAATTTCCTATAGTTTAAGGTGATGTCTCCAAGTGCTCATCTTGTCTAAAAAGGACAATTTATTATCACGTAAGACAAAGAAAAAGAGCAAATCCAATGACAAACAATTCTCTACTAATCAATTCATTGTTTTAGTTCTATACTGTTTACTCAAAAGGGGTAATACATATCAGATAATGCGGAAAATGATCTGAAAAATAAACCATTTTCAAAGTTAATGTCATGAAAAATGTGATTAAACTACAGAAAGAGTCAAATTTCACACCTTCACTGTCTGTAAGTGTGACACTTGGTATATTTTTGAAACGTCCAATAAATCAGATTCACAGATGCTGCACTAAATAGCGGCGTATTTGGCGGAGCAGACAGATGCAGTCACAGCCTGGTGGCCAGGCCTGACTGACAGCTCCACCACAGCTGACAAAAGCATTCAGCCTCTGGAGGGCTCTGAGCCCTTTAGCATGTGCTGCCAGGCAGTGAGGACGCCTGCCTCTGTCTCTCTCGGCTGGGTGGCTGCTTGATGGGAGTCTGCTGCTTTAGAGGGAGCAAATCTGGCCTTAGTCATCCTCCTGCTGACTAAAGCCGCTACCAACCACACACGGTTTCATCTTTCTCATGGCCCTCGGTCTCTAAATATACTGCTGCTCTTCCTTCAAACGAGTGAACTGGATCTGCTCAAATCTGAGAGGCTGACGTAGATGAAAACAAAAACATGTGGGGATTCAGTACGTAGGCCTGGAAAGCGTGACTTCATAAACCTTCTCATCAGGACAGATGTCTCCTGCAGGCTCACATCCGAAGCATCTCTTCCACCCTCACTGGGCAACTCCAGCCCCCCCTCTGTGCAGCAGCATAAACACTCAAACCGAGCTAATGCATGCAGCATTTTAATTAATACTCAAAGGTCTCGAGAGATGAGCTCGAAAAAACTGCAAAATCATTTACAGCCCTAACCTGTCACCGAGCCAGGGAGGAGAAAGAAGAGGCATTAAGGCACGAGGGGAGAGGGTGCAGCGTGCAGGCGCACACACGGGAGAACACACACATTTACTGTAAGAGAGAGCGAGCTTTGATCTATGGCTGCACAGCAGAGGTTATAGCACCCATAAGAAAACCATTAATCCACTCTCTGAAGAGAAAAACCAAGAAGGACTGAAGAGGAAGTTTTGTGGACGAAGGGTTAAGTAGTGGATTCAAATAGCTTCCATTCACACAAATAAAAAGACCAACTGATTTCCATACTCCTACCTGGCTGCTGTTAGCATCTGATGCACAGGCCATTACAACAGCGTGGGGCAGAGACTGACAGACAGCAGCATATAGAGAGATTATTGAAAAAGCAGATGCTATCTGTCCTGCGGCTGTCTGCCCACTTACAATGGGAGGACATGGCTGAAAAAGCGAGAGTGAGGAGAGCACTCTGTCCCTTCAGGCCTCATCACAACCAGGCCGGTACATCGGGCCATTTGTCAAGGAAACCGCATTTCTTCTTCAGAGTGACTGCACTTGCTGCTGACTTTGATGGCGGCTGGGTTTCAAAGTCAGAATTCATCCAGCTGCATTCAGGTTGGGAGTTACAGCTGTGGCTTTGGTGCAGCACAGACTGCACGCAGCAACAGACGGCCACGTTCACTACAGCTAATGGTGCTTCGTACTTAGTGAGCTGCTCTCTCTGAACATGATGCAGGAAATGATCATGTCGCATTTACCATCCATCCACGTCGACTGTAGCCTGCACACAGTCTCACACAGGATCCTGAAGAGTCATTGTGAAGCCCAGTGACAGCAGCTGCAGGCGTCACCATCTTGGCAGTGCCTGACTCCGCTTCACTCCTGGCTAATCCAAAAATGAGCAAAGAGGTGAAGCTGAGGTGGTCCGAATGAAGCCTGGGTGCTCAAACCTAGTGGCTAACTGTCAATCAAAGGTGATGCCCATAATTATGCATAACTTTAAGCCTTAATTTAAATGAGTGAGTTATATAAAAATTCACCATTCAATGTACCAGACTATAAACATGCTCATTTCTGCTGTAAATTTGGGCATTTTAATATGGGGGTCTGAGGGGATGGGACGGTAAAAGTCGTATTTTTATCTTATGTTTATCTAGATTTTGGCTAACTGGCACCACTGAAAGCCTGCCAAATTAGCTATTAGCAGTTCCTGCTTGCAGAGTGCCCATGGACGTTCAGACAACTGTCACTGGATTACTGTGATACCGAAGAAAACTCAAAATGTGATAGACTCTCAGGAGTTGTGAACATTTACTGACATTTATCTGATATGGACACATTGGTATCCTTGGAAAGTCTATATAAATCTGTGCATTATGTCTCAGTGTTTACATTCAGAGGAGTACGGTTTTTGGTCAAACTGCAGCTGTTGATCGTGCTCATGAACTGACCAAATCAGTGGGTGAAACCAACTTAAGCTCGACTTCCTCATCCCTCAACTCTCCTGTGGCCACCTGGAGAGGAACACCTCAGTTTGGGTCCAGGACGACTAACACTGGACTATAGAGACATCGCTCAACTCTATCAGCTACCCAACCAGCAAAAACTCCCCTTTCTAACCAGAATAAATAAATAGATTCATTTACTTTCCCACCACTGAGACTCTGAGAAGGTAAGATGTGTAAAAAGCAGTTGGAATAAGTTTGCTTCCCAGACCTCGAGTCCACAGCCAAGTCTGCCCAAATATAAGCCTGTTCCACAGCAATTTGTGACAAAGAGATGTTTAAAGAAACATCTATGCATCCTGGAGATTCAGCAGCTTAACAACACAAAGACATGAGCCCTAACAGTCAGTGTGAAACGTCTGCCTCTGTAGTCTTTCATGACTTACGGATGTAGAAATATAAGAGGATGCACCAGCAGCTGTGAAAGCGCAGCATCACAGAGCTAACAGACAATTTAATCCACACACAATGAGCCATCCAAATCTCATTACAGCACACAACAGTCCTTGTGCGAAAGCTGAAGAATAGACATGTTTTTTTTCCTTTTCAGGGGGGTTAGCAGGATGCAGTGAGGCCAATGAAGACAGGTCTGTGTAACAACAACACTGTTAACACAATAAAAGCTAACTGATGTTTGGGTGTTGACGCTGTGCTCTTCATGCTGTGCAGCTCTTCAAAGCAAAAGTTCAACATATTGGGAAATATGAGTATTTGCTATTTAGCAGAAAGTAAGATGAGATGAGAATCTATCTGTTACATATACAGCTCGAGCCAGCAGCTGGTTAGCTTAGCTTAGCACAAAGACTAGAAACAGAGGGAAACTGCTAGCCTGGCTCTGACTAATTAACATGTCCTACCTTCAGACGCTTCCTGGAGTCAACAAATAAACTGATATAACATGCTTATAAATTAGCTTCAGAGGTGCTCGCAGGTGGATTTTGTGACTTCAGACTTCTAGTAGCTAGGCTAGCTTTACTCCATTTGCACAAAAAACCAAAGCCAGAGGCAGGTTAGCGGTTTCTCTCTGTCTCCAGTCTTCGCACTGAGTTCAGCGAACCGGCTGCTGGTGGTAGCCTTATACTGGATTTGAGAGTGGCATCTGTCTTATCTAACTCTCCATTAGGAAGCAAATACATTTCCCAAATGCTGACCTATTCATTAATAACTTCATTTCCAGTTTTAATTACAGATGTTTATGCTGACGAGTACAAGAAAGTCAAGCTAGACGGAAGAGGTGAGGAAAAAGGGAAGCAGGCTTACATCAAGAACCGAGGCAATCTTTAGAGAGCGCTGCTGATGAGTGAAAGGAAGCCGGGTGTCTCGAGCTTTAAAAGGACAAGGAGGCTGCAGAACATTATTAACTCCACCGGCCTGACAGGAAGCCTGCTGGCCAATTTTATACCTGATGGAAATGTCTTTTCCAACTCACAGATGTGTTTAAATGAAAGAAAGAAGTCTCCAAATTAAAACAGAGACGCTGTGAAGGAGGAGGGTTCTGGTCTCACCTGCAATGTTGAACCAACCAAAAGTCTAAATCCTTCAGAGGTTCAGCTAATGACAAACAGAAAATCATCACATTTGAGCTAATTTGTGACTTTTCGCTTGAGAAACGATAAGACTAATCAGCTCTACATCCATCAAACAACCCAAGCACCATGTGTTTTCACCCCACTACACACGGCCGGGTCTTCTGCACGCACTGTATTCTTTGTGTGGTGAAGAATATTTACACATAATCCACAAAAATTCCATAAACAATATGCAACACTCAAATGAAACACGTAAAAAAAGACCCATCACGATTAGTTTAACAGAAATAAATATATCATCATGCAGACCAGTCTAAACTGGAGAGTTCTCGGTAATGGTGGAAAGCCGACAGCTGCAGCCTACAGTCTGACTGCATGACGGAGATTCTTCCCTCTGGTACGCAAAACGAGCCATGAAGCAGTTGCACTGAGGGATATACTGGTAAAATTATCGGCACATGATGATTAATATTCAGCGACAAATCAAGCTGCATTTCTTCCCGGAAGTTTAGAGAAAACAAAAGTTCCCTCTTGAGTTTTCTTCGTGCTCGGCTTTCTCATATCCTGATGCTATTTCAGTGTTTCTTGGGCTAATCTGTTTATGGTTTTTGCACAGGCTCATATCAGTGTATGTTCCCTCAATAGAGAGCCTGAGCAAGCTAAAAGACACACACACACACACACACACACACACACACACACACACACACTCTATATGAGACTATATGAGATGGAGAGTGAAACGGCTTTGTGAGATTTATTTTTAATTCCTTTTTTATAACTATGTAAGTAGATACTTTTTGCTTATAAAGCAATAATCCTGCGGGTTTTATTTAAGGGTCCTTTGCGTGCCTGCAGATGCTTGCAAAGACCTCTAAAAGAGCTGCGGCTGCACGAGCAATATTCTGTTTTTAAGATGACGAGCGAGATTAGGCTGCTTTGGAGAGCGGGGTTAGAAACACTGATCGCCTGAGGCCACACACTGAACTGGATGCTGTTCGGTTCAAAGGTGTCTGTTTCGACATCCGTGTTGCTTATATCGTCCTCGTTTTACACGGACAAAAATAGATATTTCTGATGACTTCGTTTCATTTATTATCATGTCTTTGATCGATGCCTTTGATTCCTGCTTCACTGTCGAAGGAAAGACACACAGCACAGTGCAGCTGAATCAATAGAGACAAAATTGATCATTAGAGGCAAAGTATTCACTCTGAGTGCTGCCGTAGCACCTACCTGATACGTGTTGTCAAAGCTGTCATACATGAACCGTGTGATCAGAGACGTCTTTCCAACTGCAAGAGAAGAAGAAGAAGAAGACAGAATGCATTAAATGAGGGACAAGAGGCTTCATCTTCCTCTGTTCAGACACTCAATGAACGCAGCAGTGGGTAGTTATGGTTTCTGCCAAGGCTGTCACTGCTGCCCAGGGAGCTCATTACTGAGCGCGGGGGTGACCTGGAGGTCAGCAATGGCATCAGGTCCAGATGTAATTACAGTGCTGCTGCCGCTGTTGGCATTATGTGCACTCCCAAAACACAACATTTCCCATATAACATATTTAATGGGGAGAGCAGGGTGATGAGGCACAGACCGACTGGACACCTGACGGAGAGGACGGATATCCGAGGGCCTCGACAGGTTTGGCTCACATTCACAGTTGTCTATCATCTGCATATCATCAAAACCGAACACCAAGCCAACACAATGGTTAATGAAGTCCACTAAAATAACAGCTGGTTGGGTTTAGTGGCCCTGAAAACCTATTTTCTCAGCCATCTTCTTACTGGGAGCGATGGGGTTCGACAATAACACACATTAACACACCAATCACATTGTAACAAGCTGTAATATTAACATAATACTGAAGAAGCAGACAAACTGGATATTTGTCTGTTACACTCTTAAATACAGTAATTCCTAAGCACTACATTGTACCTTGAAACAAAAAATATCTTAATCACATCAGAAAAGGCCTTTTGGCTGCAGCAGCACAGTGCAGTTAGTGATAGGAATCAACAATCTGATGCAAACTCTCCAGTTTTTGAGCGTTGTTCAGTTCCATCACTGTCGATTCACCTGATCAATGTCTGTGCATTGAAAACAATAAATTAAAGGAAGAGTCTTTCTAACTAATGTCACTTTCAATATCTCCTGAGTCAAGCTGCAAGATATATCCAAATAAAATCTATCCTCAGCAGCCTCCGTCAGAGGCAGAGAAAGTGCCTCCGCCTGTCTATTTCCACATGTTTAAAAAGGTAAAGATTTGGGAGTTCACTTCACAGTTAGGCTAAGAAAGGTGATTTGGTGGTTTCCTGGCAACATTAAAAAGAAAATGCGCCACACTACTCTTTTTTTATCAACTGTAGGCTTCACCAAATAAGGGCGGCATCGTCTGCGTCGCATTTTGCAACCTGCAAGAAGTCGGTCTGAACGAACCTTCATACCTGAAAGTACTCAACTACCAGACGTGATACTTGGCTGTGGGGGGAAATGATACTTAACCAAACGGCCAAAATCATTACGGAGGCGTGTTACGGTATGTGCCTGACAAATGACTGGAAAACAAGCCAACTAATTTCATATCAATGCAATAATTAATTCATCATTTTAGGATCACAAGGCACGATATACCAGAATTAATCACTTATCGAAAAGCTGGCCGGTGACACATGATCGACTCTCTGATAGATGGCGTATATGGTTTTCTGATTCTTTATCCTCAGTGGTCTCACTAATGAAGGGGACTGGAGCACAGCTAATGGGAAAGCCAGCAGGAATCAATCACATCCTCCTCTTCCATCCATTTAGCAGATGATTGGCTGAGAGCTGGTATCTTCAGCGCAACAGGCCTGAAGTGCTTCGGTTAAGTCTAATCTGCCGGTAAACACGGACCCGCCTGCGGATGCTGCTGACCACCTCACAGTTTACTGACATTTCATCGCATTGACTTCTGACTAACAGACTTCTGTTAGTCTCTCATCCACATACACCCTCGAGCCACAAGCACCACCTTTTTGTGCAGATGCAGATTTGTTGTTTTTGAATATTTGTGAAAAATTCAATTCATTATTCATGAGTGCTCAAAATTTGCAAGCACGGGCTCACTCTGTCAACACAGCCTGACTTTAAGTCTCACTTCATCAAATGGGCATCCACTTCCAATTGTCGACAGAGAGAGTTTTAATCAGGCAGACTAATTACATGTGTCTGTGCCCTCACTTGGTTTCCATATCTGCGAGGCAGGATCTAATGCGCAGATACTGATTATGCTAATGATCTCATGCTAATTTATAAACACATCATCTAGCTTACTTAGCTCCAGAGCTGTCCTACTTTAGATGGATACCAGCTCATTTAACACGTACTATGAGCTCAGTCCTGATCTATTTGGAATTCAGATTCCATCGTGACTCTTTCAGTAACCTCTGATCTTCTGTGCATGGAGCTGCAGGAAAAGCGTTACTCAGTAAAAACAGTCAAAACATGGATTAAAAGGTGTGTTCACAGGCTCTAATGGAAGCAGCTAACACTAGTATGGCTGGATAATTAGTTAATACAGAGACCAAGAGATGTGTGCAAGGCTAAGAGTTAGCATAGCATAAGCTACCTACATTATTATGTGGGTTTACTGGCTGCATTTGATTTGAAACTCTCACTCAGGATTGACAGAACCACTGAGGTCGTACTAAACACTATATGACAGTTTCTGGATTTGGGGAAGTTCATCCAGGTTTCATTCATTCACTGTAATGTCTGCATGAAAAACTTAAGGTCAGATTTCAGAGGCAGGGCTTTTCTTGCTCAAATGCTGCTAACATTTGTCCATAATAAAAATTCTTAAATGTGCATTTTGACGTCTTTAATCCAAACATAAAAATGTTTGCCTTTCATCTGTGCAGTGTGTCTTTGGCCTACATTCAGTCTAACTAAATGTTATCTAACAAAGAAGCAGACCTGTGCATTTGCACATTTAAAACTGCGGGTCTAGAACTGTCGTGTTGCGACTGTTATAGAAATGATCCCAAAATCTGAGCGGTAAATCTAAGACTACAGCTAAATCTAGATTTCAACAAGCGTCCACGTTAGCATTTCCTGGGTCCTTTTTGTAGAGACGTCTGTTCACGGTGAAACATCTGAATGTTATAAAAACAGCTAAATCTCTTCTTCTTCACCCTCTTTTCCATCAGCAAACAACAAAAGCGGGACAGACAGCCCAGCTGACCGACTCATTGTTTCATGCTCAGGACAAAATACAGGTTAATACCATGACTCTACAGTTGGTGCTTTAGGTACTATTTTAAACTTGCTCGGACGGCACGCCTTCACATCAGCGTTTCTGAGAGAGCAGAGCGTTAGGATGAAGAGTCCTCAATGCTGACTCATCCTCCTCGACCACTGAGCAACATGAGACAGCACTCTGTGCACTCAGTCACTGCTGAAAGCCTCAGAACTCAGGGACAGACAGCGCGGGGAGTGCAGCATGGACCAAATGTGAAGAGACACTGAAATTCCTTCCACAGACGGGCACACCAGCACACTTTGAGTTTGCTTGGATGTATAAAGCAGTGATGCACATTGAATTACATCACTGGGATGACACACACAAGCACTACCTGCAGTGTTCTTGTGAAGTTAAAAGGCTGAACTGAGTGCGGTATTCAATTTTTGTCAATATCTTCAGATATAACTCCAGGTCTGTTTGTGTGAAATTAATTACTGGGGTGGAAGCAGGAAGCTTAGTTACGCTCGTGGCTGCAATAATTTAGTAAATTTTCTGTTAGGCTAAAAAGGAATGATTAACAAGGCAGATTTTTGATTACATTTCAGAATTAGCTCTGCATTTCTGAACATTTCCCCCTCATAAGCTTTTCATCCTCTTTGCGATTAACGCTGAACACTATTTTCAAGATTACGATGGGATTCAGATGATTAGCAGCTTCAGTCGACATAAAAGTAAAACCCAAAGCAAAGGCAGAGATAACAGCAAGAACCTCTTTTCATTCAGGTCGTAATAGAGGTGCGTTCTCACAGGGCAGCGGGTTTACAGAGAAAACTGCAGCTTATTAAATTCAAAAAGGAAGGACAACATTGAAGTACAAGAAGCTATAATTTAAACTGCCTGGCTACAGGCCAAGGAGAGAGCCAAAGCAAAACTAATCATGTAATGCGGAACAAGCGTTAAAACTGACTAATGCCATCTTTTAATGAAAGCATGCAAAAAACGACATCCCATAACCCACACGAGGAGGCTGGCTATGATGAAGGTAGGTTGGTATTAAAACACGTAACATGCAGGATGGTGCATCTTCCCTTCAGCTTTGTGTTTGAGGAATTCACCCACAGGTTCCAGGACGTCTGTGCAAATGTCCCATCTTCACATTTAGGATATTCAATGCAGCTTTTCCTTTAGTGTCTGACACCTATTGATTACTGTCACACTCTTGCTGAAGTGGATAACGTGTCCAAGCAGCAGCCGGATTCACCCAAACCGCCTCCATGCGGCTCCCGCGTTCATAAAGACCCAGAGGGCTTGTTTTAAGATCAGCTCATTGAAGACCTGATCTGCTGCTGGACTCAAAGGGGACCTCCAAATGAATATGCTAATGTGCTCCTTTTGTGTTACCTTAATTAGTGACTGTCTGGACTGTGGAGGGACGGGACGCTGCATTGCTTGTTGTGATTCCTCGATAATGTCCCAATTAAAAGCCCTGCCTTTAACGACGTGATCAATTTTCAGTTTGCCTTACATGATAGTGTTTTGGAACAACTGGAAAAACATGCTGTGGTTTTCCGTTAGCGTGGTCATACACAGATGTATTCAAATGGCTGCAGTACTTTTGGAGGAGTTCTTCTTCTCTGTTAGGGGTTAAAGAGGATGAATTCATGAGGTTACGTAAGGCCTTT
The DNA here is from genome assembly GCF_051107435.1 of Chaetodon auriga. Classification (NCBI taxonomy): domain Eukaryota; kingdom Metazoa; phylum Chordata; class Actinopteri; order Chaetodontiformes; family Chaetodontidae; genus Chaetodon; species Chaetodon auriga. Next base: position 27,134,886 of record NC_135076.1, read on the forward strand.
AAATCTTTAACATCCTCGTGCGACGCTGTTTGTGAACTCGGCGACATCATCTTCTGTTTGGACGCGTCACTAGATGACATCCACACCATGTCATCAGTCAGCACCACCTGATGGGACTGTTTAATGTAAGCAGACAGCTGCTCGAGACGGACTGTCTGGGAAGGGAACTTGCTAATATTACCAAAAGCCCCATTATTTGGTTGACTGCTCCATCACGGAGCATGTTTAATGCTGATTTCGGACACATTGTAATGTACTGAGACGGACTGAAAAGAGAACCAAAGTCAGTGCAGCCAGTTAGCTGCTAGCTTTCCAGCTACAGCAGTTCATTAACAAGCCCTGTGAGTATTAAGGTGAGTGAATGTCACTTTGTCAATTTACCGACTGCTTTTTGTTCCAAAACTAGACTGTTTACTGAAAATAGTTCAGACCTTCAGGGCTGTGTGATTTAACAATATTAATGTGGTGACAATACAAAAACATCCATCATCATATCATTTCATATTATGTCCCATTACAATCCAGCTCTTTCTGGCAGGATTTTTCACATTTGAATGATGCTTTCATTCGTCCAAACGGCGCCGATGCTGGCAGGAAATTTGCATGAAGGCAACACAAACAAACATGGTGGAGAATGAACGTGACACAGAACGGGATAATTCTGAGCAGCCAAAAGGAGGAGCTCGCACCTGAAAGAGGGACTACTGTCGAGCATATATACGTCTGACACATGTGACAGCACCTCATCTTCTCCCTGCTGACGACATACAGCCACTAAGCTGTCAATCATGTATTACTTACAGGCAGCTTAATAAACAGCAACACAGACGGGGGATTCCTCCGTGGTGGGTTTCCAATTATAACCTTGGATTTAATGAACTCTCTACTTGGTGTGATGCTTCAAAGACTTTGTGGAGTGAGTTAGCATCACGAGGACCAATTAACGGAGAGACCAGAGCACCTGATGCTGCACAACCTGCAGGACTCTGCTGAGCACAGTCAGCACACAGCTCATCAAAGCATCTCAAAATGCAATTTTACGGCGAGTTAAAGTCCCAACACAGTTGGGCTCGCATTAGGCTTTGCCTCCCTCCTGCCATTTGTGAACTACGCGTCCATAAAATGAGTTAGTTAAGGATTCCCTCAGCTCTACACCTAAACAATCAGTGACTGAAAAACTAATGCGGAACAAATCGGCTAGAACAAACTTGATAAATCACAACGAGGTACCACAAGAGCCGCAGAGAGCTCTCCTGAATGATCTGATTGAAATTAGAGGCTTTAAAACAGAAAATCTCACACTTTTAATGACAAAATCAAGACCTTAGTCTTCAGTGTTATCAGAACATTTATATATAGTGTGTGTGTGTGTGTGTGTGTGTGTGTGTGTGTGTGCAAAAGTATTTTTATCAGCAGAGGCTGAAATAAACTCTGTAAATTAGAGGAACTTTTTCAAAGTGAAGTTTCTTTCCAATTAAAAAAAATGTTCTGCAAACATTTGCAGTTTTGCATTTGAAAGGATTTAAAGAGCTCTTATGGCTGCGGCGACAAATGAAGTATTCACAAGTTAAATGTGAACGTCCTTGCAATTAATCTATGGAGCAGACAATGCACACACGCACACGCACACGCACACACGCACACACACACACACACACACACACACACAGAGTAAAATAAACCTCCCACTAGCACTTCTCGCTGAGCTCTATGAAACTGAATAATAAACTAGGTTGTCCATCCAGCCCTGAAGCTGTGTGCCAAGCAGCCAGGTAAATCCACTGCTGGTCACTTGGCGGCAGGCATCATGGAATACCCTTGAGGACTTGGCAGCCAATCAGAGCATGGCAGTGCTTTCTGCATGGGCCCCACTCCCGCTCATAAGGAGGTGGATAAAAATAAAACGGTGCGTGTCATGCCTCGCCTTCACACGACACCAGGATGAGAGCTCCGCACGCCGCAGAGGCAGATATCTAATATTTAGCGATGAATGAAGGAACAGAGGGAAATAAGTGGTTATTCATGATCGTCCTCGCTGAGGACGGAGACCTGGAGAAGACACAGAACAGTGGGAGAGATATGGACCCTTACATCTGTGTACTTGTTTATTCATCGTCACAGCAGCTGGCATACAGAACCCGACAGGAGGAAGCCAAACAGCAGATGGCCTCAAAATGAATTTCCTTCAGTCTGACTTAAAGAATTACACTCGCATTAACAAGTCAACAGGAGCCGCCACCCAAAGAGCGGTGAAAGAATCATTCTGCAATGAAACTTTCTAGTTTCAATGACACTTTAATGTGATTGATAATCAAACTGCTCATGGATGCTGCACAAATATAACCGAGTTGGCAGAAGCTGGAGGGTCAGCTGCCTTGCTGAAGGGCTGCACCACAGGCAGAATCAGCATCAAGTCGGTTTCCTTCACCCAAAGCTGCGCCTCTCATTGTTTCTAACAATAACCTAAAAATCGTTGTGTCCCAGGATGTGCCACACCTCCAGTGAGAGGAAAAATCAAGATCTTGCATTTTTCATATCGGTAAATCCCTAAACTGAGCCCTGATGAGCTCTCCGGATTCAGCCGATTGATGCGAGGCTGCCTTGGGCAAACTGCGGGACCCTGCTTCATCATCACACACACAGGATTACGTGTGAAGCAAACACATCACTTGGTTAGAAGAAGCTGCAGCCATGTGCTTTACTGTGAGGTCTCGCTCTGCCTGCGTGTCGTCTGACTGGAAGTGAACTGGGACATCCTGCCTCTTTGCTTGTAACCTCCATGTTTCATTACAGTGCAAGCAGAATAATAAAGGCCAGGTTTAGCTTAGCTTTTACCATGCGACCATCTTAGGTACACTAGAAGAGTCAGTAATGCAATGCAATGATAAAACAAGGCTTTTCCTGTTAGTATAAAACACATAATGTCTGTTGATTTACAAACTATTAGTTAGTCTTTAACCTACAGAGAGACACGCCGCCATGTACGTGATTTGTAGGTGAAAAAGACGTCTTCATGTTTAAGCTAAAACCAGGCTACATTTGGTTAATAAGGTCATATTTTTACTGTGTTTCTGCACATACAGACAGTATAAACACTATTTCAAAGGCCTTTCAGCATGTTTTCATGCATCATGATTAATAAAGGAGGTTATAACTCGTTTAAATCCTGCACACCCACACAGGTGTTTCCGCTTAATTTGTCTGAGTTAACCTCTCCTCAGGACTCTGTGTGCGTGTGTGTGTGTGTGTACCGCCCGGTCAGGGGTACTTACTCCTCTGTTATTGTTCATACAGAAAGTTTAATTTCCAGCAGAGCTCAACCCACCACCTACTTCAGCCAAGGTCTAATCTAATGTGAGTGTGTCAGGCATGTTGTACTTCAGGCTGCGCAGACTGCTGAAAAACTGCCATGACATTTTGAAGAGACATTCATGGCTCCCAGATGACGAACCCTCCCGACTTTGGTGTTCCCACGAGTTTTCCTTTAGTGCCACTGCGAGTTTGACATTTGTGGGTTTAGTGACATTTAAACAACTGTTGGCTGGATTGTCATGAAATCTGGCACACGTGCTGCATTCAAGTCCTCCTCAGGATGTAAGAACTTTAAGGATCTCCTGACTTTTTGTCCTGCATCAGTCAACATTTCTCTTTGTCAAATGATTTACTTGTAAATCTAATGACATCTCCAACAGCATCTGCTATAATTTAGTGTTTAGCGCTCATGCTGCTGACGTTAGCATTTAGCTCAAAGCACTGCTGTGCCTCACAGAGCAGCTAGCATGGCTGTAGACTCTTAGTCTCATCAAACTGCTGACGACAAATGAATGAACCCAGGACGATGCATGCATTTCAAAGAACTAATTTCCAAATATGTAAATATCATATATGAGCCTTTTCAGAGTCTCTCTCTCCACAGAATCTGTGCAGCATTAATTGGTTTTAAAATGTGTGTCGTTTGGACTGCACCTGCAGAGAAACTGCAGTATAAACTCTGACCAGGACACGTCCATTTACCAATACGTCTGAATAATGGATGAACATGCTTTCTAACTCAACAAAGGCTGAGTCTCCTGTGCACACATAAAGCACTCAGAAAGCCATTTCAGCTCTTATGCAGTCTAATGAGGCATTTGACGTTACTAAAAGCAACAGCAGCACACACACACACAAATGCATGTACACATCCCCAGTACGAGCACGATGACATATCCACCAAGGTGTGACACCAGTCTTGAAATATGACTCTTGTGGTGTTTGTGATTGCCCTGGGAAAGGAGACACAAGTCATATATCTGCTGTTTGAGGCCAGAGGGCTCGAGACAGACCGACTGGATGTTTTAATGTTAAAATTTGATTCCATTCTCACGAGGCAGAGGGCAGCTGGAAGCTGGAGGAATGAAAACAGCATCGTCTCAGAGAGAGAGGACGCCGCTTTCATTTCCAGACGTACAGTAATGCTGCACTAGTTCTAATATCCTCAGATATACTCGCGTTTTTAGTGTTGAACACAGCAGATAAGAATCAGAATTACTTTATACTTTCAACTGGCTGCAAATATGTGGTGCCTATGAGTAAATCACTACATACTGGTGAATATGAGGCACAGATTATCCACCAGGGAAAAAGAGCAGAGGCACTAACTCACACAGCAAATGCAAAATATTAAATGATAAAATACAAAAAACATACATTTGATTATTCTTCAGGCTCCCAGTCTGATTGATCACAGGACGGTTCAGGTCCTGATCTGAGTGGCATGACTGGCTAACAATTTCCCCTTTACCAGTATTCATTTCTTATTTCTCCCGCCTCCAAACAACTGCTTAAAATTTCATCTGAAATCACAACACGGCTTCGACACACATGGCCAAAAATCAGAACTACAGACTGTAGCTGGGCTGTAAGCCAGCACAATGCTACTGAAACATCCAAACATTTAAATAAAATACAAATAAATCTAAAAGCCTTCCTGTTGTTTCAGTCCGAGTGTATGTTCACACATTCAGCACATGCTGTTAAAGGGGGAGTTTAACCTGCACTGGGCCACACTTACTATGTTTACCTCCTCATTAATTTTCATTGGTTTTCAGTCTCTCTGTTCAGATTATCTGTTGTCAAGTTGTTGCTCCTACATTACCAGAGACCAGCACCTCTTAATTAAACACTGATACAATAAATGCATCCAATTACCTTCATTAATTTTAATGAAAACTTGCAGAATTCTTGCAGACATCATGTTTCCAGCTTTCTATATCCCCTCAGGAGCAACACTGGATAACCAGAGAACTAAATAATGCATATGTTTTATTTGGCACACAAAGCCATTAAGTCCATTCTGCTAATTAAATGTTGATAAATTAAGTTGTGTGATAAGTTAAGCTGCAACAAAAACAAGAGTATGTTCTAAACGACTCACGTGGAAACAGGCTTTTTTAAATAGTGACACTTAATTTTTGTGTTGCTTGTATGAACACTAATTAAATGTGCATAAATAATGTAGTCTGCATGTGAGCAGAGAGCTGCTTGAAATGTCCAACGGCCTCATATGCAGCAAGACTGTGAGATGAAAAAGAGACTAAACAATGTGGAACCTGAGTTTAAGACGTCTGAGAATATTCTGCATGAAAAAAAAAATCAAAGAAAGCAATACAGAGCAAAGAGACCAGTCCATGACTGACAGAGACGTCCAGCATAGTATAGGATGAATCATTTAAGAGTCCCTGCAGCGACCGTGTGTCCAGGAGTGAGCAGACCTGATTAGTCCATGTCTCCACAAATTTGTGTCGAGGAAAAAGACAGAGACGTCTGATTTTAATGCAAAAGCTGCACAACGCTGTGCAGACTGGACAGCCATCAATGTAACCTACAGTGATAGTTTACACCCTTTGTCTGCTGCTAATGAACTGAAATTTCACTACGTAGATGACCATGAGGTGAAATTCCCTTTGCTGTTTAAAGAATAACAAGGAGCAGCACAGGAGTGTACAGGAGCGTTAAATATGAGCTTAATATGAGCTTATTTGTAAATAAAGCTTGTTTAAAGTGGCACTGTGACTGTGCCAGTTGACGCTCGTGTCCTCTAGGGGGAGCACTAAGCCCTTTCGCTTTTTGAGACGTTTGAACTCATTGACACAGCTGCAACCGGCACATGAAATCCTCTGCACATCATAGGAGTGAATATATTTGGCCATTGACCCACAGAGGCTGAAAGACTTAAACCCAGCAGGAGAACTTCAGGCCTTCAGGTTCTCATGGTTTACAGAAACTCAGCGACATGGGCAGTGCAGTCTTTAAGCCTGTTCTCTTCGCCCCGGCAAACAGCCAGAGCCAGTAAACGCTTTGCTTCTGAGTGCATTGTGAAGTGAAACCAGTGGGTCAGACTGGCTCGGCCTCAGCGCTGGCTCTCATGCACCACAAGGGTAAGAAAAGTTACTGTCAGCCAATTCTAATTCAGAAAACGTTTTAATCAAGCTAAAGAGCCCTTCATCAGACAGGATCTGGCTTCTTCATAAGATCCGTCTTACCCTACATTTAATGATCCACATCATGGACCATGATCCACATGGCAGCCGAAGGGTCCCACCAGTGCTGAAGAACTGCACCTGCTACCTTCACTCTCAAACTGCCACTAAAGGTTCTGACAATGAATAAATCTTTTTAAAGGTTTGTTTGCACTCAGGTTGGGCGATGTGTTAAATTACCCAACCGGCCAACCTCGCTAGTTTGCTGCGTTTCTTAGCTTTTTTTAGCCTAGTGACTAAACCAACTACTGGATGTTGGATTCAGCTTCGTCCAATCAGCCAACCCCGGTTTAAAGGTGCAGAAAAGGCCTACGCTTCTAATTATGACCAGTTGAGAAACACACAAAATGCTAATTTTTCTTTTATGTCAAACAGTTCAGTTCCACATGTAAATATCCGTGTGATTAATGTGGTGGAAATGACTCACTTCTGAAGTCTGTCACACTAAGAAGTGCAGCTTTATGTAGTTTTGCAGAAAAGGTGCAACACATTTGAACACTGGCGTGGAAGCAGTACCCTACAACGAAATACCGTTTTGATATTCAGATCAAATAGTCGCGATGGTCCCGGTGAAGAAATGCTGACTCAAGGCTGATCTCACACTATGAAACTCTAGTTTGTTTACCTTTAGATCTTTGTTCTGCAGCAGAAACAAAACAAGCATTGTAACCATTGTGTTTGGGATCAAGGCTTGCCTTTGCGCCAAGGCTGAACTATCCCACAGCTCCAGGGGTGTGTGTGGGACAAAGTGCTCATCTAACCAGACTCCAGCTTCTAAAGATCCATTCAGGTCACAGCCAGAAAAAATAGACAAAAACATCCAAACAGGGCCTCGAGATGCCTTCCTGTCGATCAAAGGATGCTGACGGGATCAGCGCTATAAAGGGCCGCGGAAAGACAGAAATACTTTGCATGTGATTAAAAAAGACCAAAAACGAATGCAACGGTTCAAAAATAGGCGTCGCTGAATACACTGACATCATCCTGCGCTGCCGCAGCCCGACGGCATCTCTGCCACCTGTTTCTCTGCCCGTCGTGTGGTGGTGATTCATTTCTTTGTCCACTGTGTTAGATAAAACACTCCCTACTATGTTAAACTGGAGTGATGAATGTTCAGCTCGCCTCCACTCCATAAATCTCTGCAGGACCTTCTGCGTGGAGCTCACACCGGCATCCCAATGAGACGGTGCGCTCTTACAGTCACGTCTACTGTCCTGATGAAAAACATTAGCTAGCGTCGTTTTCAATGATCAATAAATAAAAAAACCGCTGAACTTTATGCCGTTGTGCCGCGGGGCTGCACTCAGCCTAAAGCGGCCCCATGATGAGGGCTCATGAGGGGAGCTGGGGAAAGGGTAAACACTGATGGAGACCTGCTGAACTCAGTGAAGTGTCACATCCCATGCTGGGTAAATGACAGCCTTCCTCCACAGCGGGGATTTTATTCACAGAGCCGTTCTGTTTGAGCAACTGGGATTATGTTTAAATGGTGTTCTCTGTCTCCCTCTCCCTCCAAAGATCTCACATTAAGCAAGAGCCCAATCTATTTCTAAGACACACAATTTAGAGAGAATGGTCTGCGAAGAGTCTCTGCAGCTGAATGATGTGAGGTACTTTAAAAGTTCCTGAATCTACTCCTGAAGTTTTCTTCCAGATTTATTCTGACAAAGCAGGGAGAGACACACGTAATGAAAGCAGCACCCACTCCCTATTTTATTCTCGCGCTTTATAAAACTGTGTCGTCAGATATTGCTTCCAAAATCTTTTCACTGGCACACAGGCGGGCGGAACTGAATCAGACAGTTTCTCTACATCACTGCATGGGCAGCAGACAGATTTGCAATCCTGTTTTATTCTGGGCAGAGTGTATAAGTGAGGCTGTGCTTTCCCATGGGCCTCTGGGAACACTCCCACTCAGCTGTGCAGCATATGTACAGAGCTACCGTAGCTCTGCTTGATATTCCTTGGCTGCAGACCAGCTCCAGGACTGAAAGCACCGCTCAATAAGTCATAAAATGTTACAGTTTATTTAGAAAAACAAATCTACAGTCATCAAAATTATTTTTAGGCCACTCAATTTTTTTAAGCATCTTCAGGGATGTGCAGAATGGGCACATCAGAAATATACACCTCAGCTGATGCATGTTAGGCTTCCAGTCTTACACTAAATGGATTTTTGCTTAGAAATCAGTGAGCTTAATGATGACATCAGCACCCTCACATGCTCACAATGACAATGCTAACATGCTGATGTGAAGCAGACATCATGCCTACCATTTTAAAAATCATAGTTGAGTATGTTAGCATGCTAACTCATACAACGTAAAGCTGAGGCTGATGGGAATGCCATTAGTTTTGCAAGAACCATCAAATCAGACACATTTCTGGCTTGATGATGGCACCAGATAAAAGTCAGCAGATCAATAGTGCTGATAGGATTCATCCTCTGGGAGCTGTGAACATCTTTACAAAATGTGGTGCAAATACATTCAGCGGCTGTTGAAATATTTCACTAAATAACTGAAAGCTAAGATCCGCTCGTGATGCTAAAGGAAAAGTCAGGGAATAACCAAAGAAATCAGAATTCATCTTGCACTGACCGTCTGTCTCATGTCATCCATCCAGTAACAGTCAGGATATTTCAGCCTGTACCGACCCACAGAGCCATCCTTAGAGCCGTGCCCCTAGCATGACTGCTAACAACAAAGGAGGCTCTCCTGTTTAGTATTGTGTCATACTAAGAAAAGAACACACAGGCTGCAACATGTGTTCTTGCCCCACAGCCATGGATGGAAGGACTAGCTTTGTACATTGTTGGGAGCGATGCCTTTTGATCAATTACACCCATTAATGGGCAGCTGAGCCGATCAATAGCAGATCAAAGCTGTCAGAGAGTTGTTTCCCTCCATCCATCAGAGAAGAAAAACACTTGCCGGGAAGACGTAATGGGAAATGAAAGGGATGACCAGTTATCTTAGATGCAGCTAGATTATCAGATGTTACAACAGCAGAGCTGCCGCTCGGGGAATGTGGGCTGGACTCCCGGAGGCTTCAAACTGCAGGGCTTCCAGTCAATATCGACAGCCTGCCTTCAATCCCTCATTCAAGGAAAATCCTGCGAGTTGACGCTCTGGCAAGTCTATTTACTCCACAGCTTGCCGGCTGCGCCATCGCTACAGGATTCACTTTGAGAGGAATGGGAGTTCAACAGCACTGGACGGCTCAGCAGTCACATCCCGTAACCTGCCTCGCTCTGTTCTAACCCGCCAGCTGAACTCACCTGCTCCACCCTTCACACACCTGAGGCTACACACATAGCATCACATGCTCTTGCACAACAAGGATAGATATTGTTTTGACTAATTTTCAGGATATTTTGGTGTTTTGTAGACTCTCCAACACCCTGCTCCCTGTGTTGTTCCTGGGTGTGGTTCTTAATGGGCTGTGCTGTAAGGAATTTATTCTTTGCGTCATTTTCCTAAGCTGTTGCGTAAAGTTAGAACCGAGCAGACAATACAAACGCTACCAAACCGACCCACATGAAAATCACAGCAGTGTTCTCACAACACATTTCATCTGCAGCCTCCTCTGATTCACACCAGCAAGAAGAAGATTTTCTCACCACTGAATGTTTGTCTCAGTTTCTGTTTCTGTGAGGAAACGGGTGCAAAAGCAGGCTCCACATACGTTATCGACACATCAAGTCCGGAAGCAGCTTTTAGAAGTGCGTTGCAAATCAAACTTGTCTATGCTGAGCCAAAGCAGAGCATATTACCTCATGGACATACATCCAGGATAAAGTGCTGCACTACCTACTGTACTGCATGCAAAAAGATAGGAGGATCCAAGTGTTTGGTGTCGACCAATCCGGACAGAAGAGTGACCTGGCTTCTGTTTGCTACTGTATTTCTCCATTTCCCTCTGCCTATCAATGTACAATGTCTGTATAAACAGCTGCATATTATTGATGTGTGCATGTGTGTGTAAATATGTCGTATCTGTATCTGCATCTGTGGTTTCACAGCCTCAGTGAGGAAATGTGCTGGCTGCTCCCTGCCCGGGCAAGCCAAAACTCAGAGTTTCATTTGCCCAGAAAGCTGCTCCCTGGAGGCACGGTGATTGATGCATTAGACAAGCAACTAAACCCAACTTTGAAGCATATTGGTCCGGTGATTCAGCAGTATTTTGAAGCCAGCTCCCGTTTATGCGATGGCAATCTCTGTGCAGTGAAAGATGGAAGATGGCATTTTGATTCAGTGAGCAAAATCTCATGGCAGCCATGCGAATGCTTCTACCAAATGTATTCCCATCTGTTTGTCTGAGGTGAAGTGAAGCATGCAGCGGGGGATTACCTCCAAACAATTAGCTTTTACAAAGTACCATGCAGCATTGCTCCTTTGAAAACGTGCCTATGGCAAAACATCTATGGCCCAATAAATGCAGCGCAGTAATCTGAGGTGTTCTAACAATGACCTGCTACATTGCTCTGAGGCTGGAACTTGCAAAATGCTGTTTCTGCCAGGAGCGTGGGCACACAGACTTGGAAACAGCTGATTGGCCCGCTTAAAGCCTTCAGCTTTGTCAAGGAAATCTTTAGCCAGGCTCTTTTGTACAGGCAGTGTAGAAAACACCCAAAGAAGTATGCAGGAGGACAGACTTCCTGACAGCTCATTTAACATTCTGCCTGCTTCCACCCACTTAATCTGGAGCCCCCACCTCTCTGACGTTAGCTGATTCTTTTATGAAAAACAGAACATCATGCCATCTTTCCCTTTATAGACACATTTTTCAGACACTTTCACCATTATGGGCCTTGAATGTACACAGGAACTATCAACCCAGAAAGAACAAATGGTCCTTTCGGCGCAGCCTCTGTGCTCGTGCCCCTGTTCCTGACACACTTGAGTCCAGTAGTCTGCATTAATAAATGATAGTGGCAGAGCTGACGGGATTCACGCCCGCCTGGGCACCAGCTGCAATTATAGCCGACATGTCAGAGAGACACAGCTCCACCGGAGACGACCCAATCAGACGCGAAGTCGGCGCTGCCACTGTCTGGATGAGCACCGGTTGACAAATAAAGTCGCCTCGCAGTGATAACAGGCGCAGACTTCAGTCCCCCAGACTGGCTGGGACCCCTCGCTGCAAACCTGGGGGTCCCCAGTGCCTTCAGAGTTCAACAACCTTGGCCATTTTACCAGAGCGGCTACAGAATGAGGCCAACCACAGCACGTTACTTTGTGAAATCCCTACAAACCTCCACGATTTTATGAGGCCAAAGGTTTATCTGCTGATCAAACATTACAGCAGTTACCAAAATTAGCATCCAGTGGTGACATCAGCAGTAATTATGGGACATGCTGATTGTATCTGCTGAATCTATAAATCAAAATGCAGTATTATACTACTAATCTGTTAATACAATGCAGTATTATACTACTAATCTGTTAATACAATGCAGTATTATACTACTAATCTACAAATTAAAATGCAGAACTATACCAGTAATCTGCTAATGCAATGCACCACTATAACCTAATGTACAAATTACAATGCAGTACTGTACTGTACTGATCGACCCGCCTGCATACACAGCATCTGAACTAAGCTCCACATGGACAAACTAGAACAACTATTCTGCATAATGAGTGATTTTACTTCTGATTATTTTTATTTGTATGGCTCCTTTCAACAAAGAAGTTCAGAACTTTTACTCGTAATGGAGTATTTCAGACTATGATATTTCATCTTTAATGAAGTAAAAGATCTGAGCACTTTTTCCTCCGCTGATTAATATTAATAAATCACTCCACACGCACCACCCAGGTACAACAAACCCCCCCTCTGCTGTAGAAATCCTTGAGGAAACACAGTTTCCTCATCAAATGTTTCCCATAAAGGAATCTTTTCCTGCAATGAGTGCAAGCTACAACCAACAAAGCAAGGTGCACCATTATGGACTGTAATTACTACGTGGCCCACATTGCCTATGATGACAAATGCTCCTCATTAATAATTTAGGCCAACTTCATATATGTGTTCATACATGACACACGTCTGTAATTACTGCGGATATTACAGAGCACAGAGTCCTGCATGAAGCCTGAGAAGCAGCCTGTCTAACCTGAGGCCCAGAAGCCTCGCATTTATATTACTACCAGCTTCCATTCAGTGTCTAAATGATCATAAAGAGAGATTAATCTTTGTATTTGAAGTATGAATCATTGAGGCTTACGAGAGCCTGAAATAAAGCTGCGCACACACGCACACACACACGCACGCACGCACACGCACGCACGCACGCACACACACACACACACACACACACGTAAGACAATGAGATCAATTCATTCTCCTCTGCTGGAGACCTCCTTTGTGCCATATAATTCTAAAAAACTATAAATCCTTTTTAATGCTTTACCTTTCATTGATTAAGGAAGTTTGGCCATCACTCATGATGTCCAAACATTCAGCCAGGTTCTCTGGCAGGACGCAGCACACTCCCTGATATTATGTTTGTGCAGTCAAATCCCCTTTGGCTTGTTGCTTGGCACTTAATATCATAAAATTACCCCAGAGTAAAGCCAACAACAGGCCCGTGTTTAAATACGATCTATATATACTGTGTCTAATTTACTTTCATTCAGAGGTGAACGCACTGTGATAAGACAGAGAGGAGATTGTGAAGCTTCACAGGTTTCAAAGAGTAATCTGAAGCATCACATTTAATAACCTTATAAACAGACGCCTCACTGCACTGAATCCCATCTTAACTCGGGCTACAACTGATGATTTTCCTCAGTGATTACTGACTGTTTTTTGTTCAGTCTTTTTAATATCAACACTTCTATCTTTGTCTGACCAGCAGTACAAAACCTGAATACTGAATTTACAACGATACAGAATAGAAGCAACCCCTCTCATTAGACAAACTAGAAGCAGAGAATAATTGTTTGACTTTGTTGATGATTAACTGGCGGTTGATTTCTTTTTGATCAACTGGCCAATTAACTGACTAATCGTTTGAGCAGTAGCCTTAACCATGAGCGCTGCAGGGTACCGTCAATTGACAGTATGTATTCTGAGGATTCCTTTAAGTTCAGCTCAGCCATCTCATTGTTCAGTGATCATTCGGTATAGAGCCAGTGTTTGGTTGAACAGACATTTCACAACATATATCCACTATGAAACAGACAATAAGTACGCTACCCTGCTGAAAATGGAAGAATATACTACGTAATGCAAGACCCCACTATACTGAATGATCAATAGGGCCTTCTGAAGTCCTGAACCATGACTAATGGGATTCATTTGGCTGCTGAACACCTCTGACTTCGACCATAAACAGAGCTGCTCTGCTCAAAACACAAAGTAAACCTAAAGATTCACATCATGCCTCATCCAGCTCGGTGTCACACTGAAGCCTCAGAGCAGGAGACGCCTCTGAATGTCTGAGGGTGTGGGTGAGTGGAGCTTGGGATGGAGGCCCAGATAAAAACAGATAAATCAAAGATGAGTCTCCACATGACAGTGATTAATAGAACAAGTCATCGTGCAAAAGCACAAACTTGGTCAGCTTCAGCAGGCAGACTGGATCAACTCCAGGGCAGAGACTGCAGCCGTACAAGTTCTCTCACCGCCGCTGACAGCCTGGGTGTGTCTCAACACAGGAATATTTACCAAGTTGGATCATCCACAGCATCAGACCCGAGGCTGCACAGTCTACGTGCACATATTCAGGCTCTTTCACCGAGCATCACTCATTTACAGCTGATGCTGTGTAAACCCTAGTGTTTCAAACTAATAGCCGTCTTAAACGCTTTAAAAGGCAGACATTAAAGCATCATGAGAGCTTCTGGTATTAACTGTTAAACTTCGAGACTGCGGGCGACAATTCACGCACTCCAGCCCATTGTGTGAAGCTTTACAGGCTGCTAATTTGATTAAAACAATGCCGTCCCCTCCCGAGCCTCACAAACTGAAAACACACATTTCACCGGAGAAGAAGAAGACATTTTTCTTCTTCTTCAGTTTAAAAGCTGTAACTCCAAACGGACGCTTAACCGCCAGACTAGCTAGCTCAACGTCCGTCAATTCAACGAGGTGAAGTTACCGACTGACCAGCAGGTGCAACGGGTTCAACCACCCAAAAAAAAAAAAAAAAAAAAAAACAACTTCTCGGGAGAATTAAACATGTCTTACCACTTTGCTCCCCCAGAAAGACGAGTTTGAATTTTCTTAAAGGGTTCCCAAAGTCGCTGCCCACGGACATTTTGAGGAGGAGGAGGGGGAACTCTGGACGGCGGAGGACAGTCTGAGTGTACTTGTGTGTTTCCACCCGAGTTCGGTGCTGGTAGGTGGGGATGCTGGGTGGAAAAGGCGGTGATGTTGCTCTCCGTTCAGCCCCGCTCTCTCTCTTCGTGATGGGAACACACTGCTGCTGCTGCACCGGTCCGTGACGTTGGAGGTGGGTTTTTCGTTTTTTTCTCACCGGAGGGCCCTTTGCGCATGCGCGGCCTCGCAGCCGTGCTATAAAATGACGTCATGTCATAGGGAGAGGCTGGCATGTAAACTGCTGCTATCTCCAGTTTCATCTGTCTGCAACAACTTCCTCTCCTGGGTTAACCCACATTATTTAGACACCGGCTCTCATTTGTACACTTTCCAAACATAACAAACAAGCTAATATTTTACATTATACTTAAAGGGCTGGTCCAGTGATTTACCATTTCAGTCCCATAAAGTTAGTGAACTTGGTCAGGGACAGATTTTTAAAGGAAAGAAAAGAGGCTGAGATATCTTGACTTTCAGTCAGGCCAGCGTGGATGAAGCTCATTAAAACACCGGATTCTTTGATAGGATCTCTCAATTAGCCTCCTTGTCTCATAAATGTTCAAGTTCTTCATTTGTCACATGCACAACAATTACAGTGAGGCAATGAAATCCTCAACTCTCAAAAAACAAAATGTGTAAAAAGAAAATCACAAAAGTTAAAAAAATACATAAAGTAATTCATAAATTAAAATATAGGGGAAATACATATATGACAATAAAATGTAATGTAAGCCATAATGCTGAGGCAGACAGGTGATCAGTGGTGATGAAATGAATAAGCTGTGTGTAGAGAGGTTGTGCACTCATGTCATGTATTTGTACTTGTATATGCTTTGGGTACAGGACAGGTAAGAACAGGATGCAGACAGGTAATGCACATTAATATACATATGCTGGTGTGATGGTTTAAAGGTGCGGGAGTCATTCTGGAGGAAGACCGTTCATGGTGCCATCTCTCCATCTTCACAGTGTGATTGTACGTTAGCATGCCAGGCTTAGCGACCCCCCCCCCCCCCCCCCATCTCCCCTCCCCCCTGTGCTGTGCACCAGCACAACGCCACCTGTTGCTGATTGGCTGGAACAGTGCTGTGTGGCTCCGTCCAGCCACTTTGTTTTTTTCCCATCTGCAGAGCTGTGAGGTTTTATCAGGACACGCTGAATAAATAAATAATTAAATGTGAAGACAAAGCCACAGAAAACATGATTATTACATTACAAGACTCCCAGTGAACTGTGCACTGATCTTCAGATGGAAAAAAAATATACGTGATATTCATGTATCACAGTAAATACACAAATATCAACATATATTTAATATGAATATATAAAAGTGCAGTATTTAATCACCTGTATTTATATGTGTGCTCTGTGCAGGTACAGTATGTATTATGCAGGTATGTATCGGACTGTTTTCCATACCTGGACATGTACACCTGTGTGATTCACTGTACAGTTATTTCCAGTTCCTACTGATATATGACAGTGTACATGGCTCACACAGATCAGTAATGCTGTAATTTCATATTGGGATTAGGACTCTGTCTCACTGTCTATAATGCCGGCGATTTTGTGTCTTGCAAAACATTCTCATGACTGTACAAAATGAAATTTTCCATATGGGGAGAGACACACATGGCCTATCGAGGCACTGTTGACTCCCTCAGCCCCCCTTTCTGTCCTCTATGCATTGTGTACCTCTTGGCTCCACAACACTATGGCCACAATATTATCTAAAAATGCAGGCCCCCCTTAGCTGATAGTGTACTGTGCAAATCTGAAATTAATTAAAGTACCATAACCAGCTGTCGCGCAGTAAAGCTGAAGCATTCAGAGCTGCTGACTTTGCTGTGTTGGCAGCCGTCAGGATGTAGATTAAGTGAACAAACGACTCCATGCTGACGTGATTCATGGTAATGTATATATTTTTATTAGCTAGTAATGCTTACACATTTATGCACTCCACAACAACAACCGTATAACCACAGCAGTAGATAGAATTAATACGTGTGGTTAATTGAATTTATGTGCTTGATATCTGAAAAATCATTAGCATTGCAATTAAATCGAGTGTTAATAGGTGATCATACATGAAACGAGTACTGCAGTTAATCACAGATGTCTCTGTGTATGAGACAAACATCTATAAAAATATACTTAAATATTAAGCTAATAGAGTTAATTCGTTACAGAATATGTTCCCACTGGAAATAGAAACCTGAGTAGATTCCTTCCTTATAGGAACAAGTAATACACAAAGATACTGATGTGCTGCTCGAGCTCTCATCACTGTCTCAGGTGGAACGTGTTGTGAGGTACCACGCAGGAGAGGCCTTCCAGCCGTCCTCTCGTCACTAATAATGAGTGGATTCCAAGCTTTAAAGCTTTAAAAACATCTTAAATTTTCCCTTTTGGGAAATTCTTATCTTAACTCCAGCCAATGAAGCACCAGGTAGGGAGGTGGGCCCACAGACTCTGAGGTCAGCGTCCTGGCTGTGGCTCTCTGCCACTGACACCAGCTTTGCTCAGCACACTTCAAAATGCTGAAGGCCACAGCGGAGACAGAGATGCTCGGATCAACGGTGATGCAGCAGGGTCACAGTGGTCCTTCAGGCCTCTTCTCCAGACTGTACTCCTGGGTCCGCTTCACCTTCCAGCCCAGCATCGCCAGCAGGACGATGCCCATGACCTTATAGCCCACCTGTAAGCCCAAATACCTGCAGACAGATAAAGATAGGTGATTGTCAGCAGCGATGTGGACGCGCTCCGTCCGTGCATGCGACATCTGCTCCGAGCGCTGAGATTTCTCACCTGTTCCTCAAGATGTTGTTGTCATAGTAACCGCAGCTAAACTTCTTCCCGCACACATGTTTCCACCAGATACACGACGTATCGATGGCCATCCCGAAGAGAGCGGGGGCAGGAAGCCAGGCTGGGGGGGGCGAAAGATGGACATTTATACATTTATTTAAACTTAATTATGGACATTTTTAGCCTCAGGTCTGTTTTTACTGATAACAGCATGTTCTCCACTGACACGTTTATTTCATGTCACTTTTTATTTTGTCACTTCTGTGTCACACAAATTTTATTCCAGAAAAAATCATCTGTATGTAAAACTTTGTAATTCTATAAAGGAATAAAAATGAATCTCCATAAACCTGTTGGTAAATTAATAAAATAAGAATGATGGAATAACAATAACAATAATGAGCTTTCAGAATTTCTTAAATTGCAGCACAATTTAGTGTGTAATTTATATATTTTCCACAGTTAATTCAAGGGATTATTATTTCTTAATGTCTGTTTAATATTGGCCGCTTTAGGACTCCATACAACAGTGAGCTGGAGGATATTTTGGCATTATAGGGCAATTTGACATAATGAAGTGTTTCATTAATACAATAATTACTGATTCATATGACGGTGTTTGTGTCCTAACTTACCCAATAACCTCATGAGTAAAAACTGAATTCCTATAGCAAATGACTTCTCCTCAGATGGAACAGATCTGAGAAGAACAGGAAAAGAAATTAGAGGGTCAATACCTGCATTTCTACTGGTGTCATTTTTTAATAAAGAGCATCACTGAACAGCAGTGGCAGCGATAAATGAACACATGTGGTTTGTCCTGCATTAAAAAACACAACTATTCTTAATTAGTGTGAGATCACTGAGTTGATCTGCTCCACAATCTTTACGCACCCTTGTAAAACTAATTTACCATCAAATTTCATCTATTTACTTCCGTACGTTCTTCGCTCTCATACATGAAGTCAAGCTAATGCACTCATTGATTAACTTTTTATGGACCTGACAGAGATTGTTAAAAACAGGAGCAGCAGCTAATGTGGAGAAAACGGCCATAAAAGCCTCTGAAAACGTGTTGAGAATCAGACAGAGCACGTGAATGTGGGCTGATTCGCTGCCGCGCCTCCTCACCTGAGCACCATCATGTACATGGGGTTGTGAGTGAGGCAGGCGATCAGCGACGCCAGAGAGATGACGAGTATGACGGGCAGGAGAAAATGAGGGCAGCTGTTCGGACAGGGCGCCGGGCGAGCGTGACTGTGGCTCCCAGATATACACCTGCAGTTGGTATACAGCTGCGTCCAGAGAGAAAACAGAGGAAAGAGTCAGTTTGTTAAACGAACGAAGACATTTTACCTTTGTTGTTTACATCCGCTGTGATGCCTGCTCTCCCCTCTCACATCGTGCTAAATGCATAAATAATAAATCTGCTTTCTTGCCGAGTGTTCGACAAGAAGATCGATACCACTCTCTCATGTTTTCACACTAAATGTGAAGCTACAGTCAGCAGCCGGCTAGCTTAGCTTAGCATAAAGACTCACCACCTTACAGCTGCTGGTCGTTTTAACATTTCAGTTTTCATATGGAGTAAACAGACGAGACATAACATGTTGACACACTTTTGGACGGAGCCAGGCTCACTGTTTGCACCTGCTTGCAGTCTTTATGCTAAGCTAAGCCAGGTTTATGCTAAGCTAAACCAACTGTCCCCTGGTTTAGCTTCATATTTAGCGTATGGAAATGAGAGAGGTAGCGACCTTCTCACCTAACTCTCAGCAAATAAGCATATTTCCCAAAAAGTATGCTTTTACACAGACGACCTTAAAGGAACATAACAAGCAAAGAAAGACTTGCTTTTTCTCTGAAAACATGGAAAGCACCACATATTGTTAATGGATGATAACATCATGCAAGTGACAACATACAAGTGTGTTATATGTTAACAGTGAGCGGCAGTGACACACAGTCTGATTTAATCGGATTTAATGGAAATATAATACGCCGTCACCTTCAGGTACAACCCAAAGTGAAAGTGTTTTCCACAGTTTATTTCTTACGCTTAAAGTGAATTTAACAGAGTAGCTTATGAATGTAAAAATAAATGATTAAAACCTTTGTTCAGCCCCTGATTAAATTCCACTTTCAGCTGCTCACTTGTGGACTGAATCCAGAGGAAAGATAAAATAATTATTGTGTGATTTCTCCTGTTTAATCCACTGAGCGAGCTGCAGCCATCACTGTCTGCGTTTGTGCCTCAGTGTTACACAATGGTCTTACATGCTGAGTCAAACTGACTAATACTCTATTAGCAGTCACACAATCCACCCACTGGAGGATTATTCACAAGCTGTGACGTTTAAATACAGACGTCCGGTCCCTCTTGAAACACCTCCTATATGCTGTGTGACTAATAAGCATCGATCGGGCATTGATCATGAGCCGCTTGTGTCCTGTTAGCAGCAGGCTAACAGGATGCTCGTCCATCATGTATGTGCTGTCGGTCTGGGGCTTCGGATCACTGCTGGTATGAAACGTGATCACTTCGAGGACCACGTGTCACAAACTCTGAACACTGGGATGCTGTGATCTAATTTATGCCTCAAATCTAAGAGGCGTCCCGCTTCCTGTTGTAGGTATCTGCTGTCCAAAGAGCAAGTCTACCCCCTGAAGAGCAGATTTAAAAACACTCTCAATGCGTCTTAATGGCATTTCGTCTGCAGCAGGCATTCCCTGCAGCACTCTGCCCCCGAGTACACAGTTAAAGGTTAATTACAGGCTAATTTACAGATCCTGTGCTGGGACAAGAACCAAACGCTTATTCCTTCATCCCACACTGAGAAAATTGTACAAGATTATAGAAGAAAACTATCCTGGTAATTACTGTTATTATAAGTTTTGAACACTTTTCTCTCCGTCTTGGATGTGATATGTTTCATTTGATCTTTTCAGTAAATGCATCAGGCATTCCTGTCCTACCTGATTAGTCTGCATCAGGTAATTTCACTGATTGCTGTCGATGATTTATCGTGCAGTTTTGTTCCAGTGTTGCACAAATATTCCTCTGAGTTTTGTTTATCTCTGTCACAAGCATGTGTGAATGACTTAACATATACATTTCATATGCAGAATGCATCAACATACAGCAGCCTAACCTGCAGGTGTTTATACTGTGGGAGGAAACCACGAGCAGGTGCTCACACTCACCTGAACCCTGTGGGTGTTGTTGGGGTCTTTGGTGAAGTTGGTGCAGCCAGCATGACAAGGAGAAATATACTCAACGCCGTCAGAGCCACACACCGGGTTGAAGGCGCTGGCGGGGCAGGAGCAGTTGGAGTAGCACCGGGGTAGAGACCTGTGGAGGGCGGAGAGAGACCAGTTCAGAAAACCAGTTCAGGGCTGGTGTTTGAGCAGCACGTGTTTGCTTTTGACTCAGATACATCTGAGCACTTTGTGTCCGCGAGTGTTTGCTGTGGTGAAGTCAAAAAGGCTCAAATATTAAGCTTTCCAGTATTTCAGATGTAATACACACAGATATGAAATCACAAAGAAAACTGAAAGCAAATGAGGCGACCATTCAAGCTTAAACGCAACACAGAGATGAGTTTTCAGCAAAATCCCAACATGATGATGAGCTGATAGCATTTTGTTTAGCCCGCTATCAGATCATTTAAAGGTCCCTGTGAGTTTTTGGCCACTAGTTTAGAGCCACGTTTGAAGGAGTGGCCCCTGATTTATCTGTATAACCTCACACAATACGCTCACCAGCTCCGGGCTGTCCCACTGATCTACAGTCTGTGGCTGTCATGAGCCAGGAAAGATAGAAAGGACTCAGAAAAATCAGGAAAGAAGAAGATTACCAGCTAACCGGCTGCAAACAATGCATTTTCCAAACTAATGGCACAGCATGGATGTGTTTCTGGTTGGGAATGCAGCTGAAAGGTAAGATTGGACCACTTTAGCCCAACTCTTGGTCAGTCTGATCTATAATTTACATATTCATAAGGGCAAAAGCTAAGAAAGGACGTGTCTGTGCTGTATAAAGTGTCCTGTCCTGTCCCTGTGGATGTGTATGTACTGTAGATGCTCCCAGATTTGAAGAACGAGAATAAAAATGTACTCGTGCTTCAGAAACAGAGTGTGACTGTTAGAAATTAACCTGGCGAACAGATGGTTTGTTACACAGAACCATCTGGGAAGTCGTCCATGGAAACTGTTTGGAAAAGGGAAGACATTTCCAAAAAATACTTGGCAGATGATGGGATGGATCTGTCTTTTACCAACTAGCACAGGCTAACTTCAGCTAATCAGATCAACAAACCATATGATGCAGCAGGAGAGCGAAACTCGTGTGGAGGCCAGTCGAGAGAGGAGTGAACACATCTCCACGGAGAAAAGCCTTCAGTGGCCTTTGCTCTTCTGTCAATAGGAGCTGCTGCCTGTTTCTCACTGGATGCTTATTGGTCCAAAACAACTGTGATTCAGTCACAAACGCTGAACTCGAAGGCGAGATTCTCAGCTCAAGTGATCTCTTGTGATCTTGGATGATCTTGCAAATCGAGCTGCCTTACAAGGTCAGAACTTTGTAGGAGTGGCTCCAAAAATGTACTCATTTTGTTAAAGTGTTCAGTGAAATTCACAAATACCAACGATTTCCTCCCAGATGTTGACTTGACTTTAAGAACTTAACTGAGCTGGTAGGAAATTCTGGGATTTGGGGTCAACAACTGTATACATCAGCATACAGCACAAAAATCATCATCATCATCATTATCATCACCAGTGCGCCCCACTCACCCATACTGTCCGATCTGGTAATGATTGACCTCGGAGACTTTCTGTGTGGGGCAGCCCATGAAGAAGAGCGGGACACAGAGGAGGGTGGAGGTGGTCAGCATGACCACGGAGAAGCGGGGGATGGTCTTCAGAGAGAGACCCGCCCTCTTCATGATGACCCCGCCCATCAGCATCCCCACCGCTACTGCAGGCAGGTTCACAGCACCTGGGAACCAGAAAGAGCCCATGAGAGGAGGGCAATTATGGTCGACTTAAAGGTCCAGCGTGGAGGACTTAGTGCCATCTAGTGGTGAGTTTGCAGATTGCAACCAAATGAATTCCCCTCGTCTCTGCCTCAAATTACAGTTCACTCTTTGGAAAGTGGCCACGGTGCCAGTGTCCATTAAATGACGGTTTAATTTCACCTCCACTGAGTTCATAAAACGGTTTAATATACCACATTATGACTTGAATTACTGCAACAGCTGACTTTGAGTGCAGTAGTAACCTATAACAGAATCTCTTCCCAAAGCTCCATCTTTTATCCTACAGTACCCACCCACGAGCAGGCTGCCGTAGGCCACTGAGGCGCTGTACTGTCGCTCCAGAAACTTGTTCAGGAACGTGGAGAGACCCGCGATCACTGAGGAGAAGCAGCACTGGGCCAGGACCAGCATCAGGAAGAGAGGGCTCAACAGGAGGTGGACAAACATTCTGGGAAACACTGATCACACACAGACACACACTGATCACGATGCTGGTAAACCTGTGAGAGGACATGATCGCAGCTTATGAGTCTGGCAGGTGGGACCACTGCAGTCTGAGTGCAATACACTTACTCTTCAGGAAGTCAAGTAAAGAGATGTCTGGCTTCTTGAAGTCGTCGTTCATGTCAGATTCACTTCCAATCACCTGGAGAATAATGAGAAGTAAGTATGATGCAGTTTTTCAAACAGAGTTCAAACATACAGGACAGTGTTAAACCTGGAGGATCGCATGTAAACCACATCCTGAAGACTCATTGGTTAAAGTGTCTTTTTTCAGTCTCCTCCAACAAGCCCCTGTCTTCATGCTGCATTCGAGTGACGTGGGAACATTATGCTGGATTGACAGCTCTGTGCAGCAGCTCCACACGCTCATGCATTCAAAGCATGCAGCCGTCAAACATCATAATGAAGATTTCTGCTGAGGTTTTGTCTGCTTTTGCTCCTTTTTCGTGCTGAAATACAGGACTTTACTTTTAATGTGTTTTTATAAGAAACAAAACATTTTTTTGTGTCAGAAAATTATCGTGTGTCACTGGTTTCCAGCCTGTTTTGACTATTGACCTCCATCAACACCACCTGTTGTTCCAGGTGTGTTCATTTCAGCTGATGGCCCTCAGCCTGCTGAACATCTTTCATCATCTGAATCACAAGATTCATCCCTATATTTTTAACAAGTCCTGAACAAAGCTGGAGGAGCCGAAATGTGGTTTCACAAACGTGAGGGAGATAAAGATCTGGCTTTACCTTCGATATCGATTTCTGTAGAATGTTTGAAACATTCATGTCAAGAGAAATTATGTCAGCTGTAATGTGGAGTTATGTGTTAACACTGAAAAAATGTCTGATTTGCACCTTAAAGCTGGTGAAAACTCAGAGGAGGAAAACTATAACATGCAATGCTGACACACAGCCAGCAGGTGTCAGTAACAGACGAGAGACGAGTTCCATCATCCATCAGACACTTCAAGCCAATGTGTAGTCGCTGTGTGACTCACTTCATGTTCTACAGGCATTCTACGGGGGAAGAAGAAGTAGGGGATGGAGGTGAGAACCAGGCAGCCCATGGTGATGAGCAGGCCCATCCACCAGGCCCCCACCCAGCGGGGGTCACCCGGTCTCAGCTCCAGTTCTGCTCCTGCAGAGACCAGAGACGACAGTGAGACACCTTTCCTGCTTCAACCTGTCTGGAAAATAACTCCGGAGAAGACCTAAGACCTGATCAGTACCTAAACCAGTTCTGTCCACGTCCACGTAGATCCGCAGCACGACGGAGCCCAGCAGGTAGCCAATGGCAGGCCCGAATACAGATAGAGCAAACAGGATGGCTGTGAATGAAAAATGGGTTATTCACACGGCAATATTCTTCGACAGGTTAATTTAGGCTTTTATGCATTCAAGGCTCTAAAAGAAAAAAGGTTTTATCTCCAAAGTCTCTCCAACACGTCGCCTCTCTGCTCTGTCTCTGTGGGTGAACAGGCTGAAAAAAAAGCTGCTCAATCTTTTGAAGTTTTGAAACCTGAAATCTGATGATTTTATCAAAACATGGTGAATGACGCTGGTAACAAAAGTCAGCTGATAGGGGAGTTTTTATGTCTCTCGTTTGACCTCAGTGAAAGCTGATTTTTATCATTAGCTAACACGCTAACTTACTGACGTACACCGCTGCTGAAGATTTAATGTTATTATTCATGACTCACGTTAATGTGAACACTTTACACATGAAGACAAAAAATTATTGAAATAAAACCTTTAAACTAAAACTATCAGTTTAAAGTGAAAAATACTTTCAGGTCTAAAAACCATGTTTCTGAATTCAGTTCATTAATGGATTTTGTGTATTAAAACAATAGTTTTTTCATGAAATCCACTGCCTAAAAAGATCTTTACTGCTTTTCAGTTTGTCTCTCTGGGATGTGAAACCTTTAAACCTCAATATCTGAAGACAGAAATGATTAATTCCAAGGTGACGAAATACTGATATTCTGAATCTTCACGCTCGTACATGAAAGAGCTTCTCAGCATGCGAGTGTGCAGAATCACTCTGAATAAAACTGAGTAACACTGTGAACTTCAGATTGTGTTCTCTCTATCTGCACGAATCCATCTGCTGCTGGACTGCAGCTCATTCACCTATGTAAAGAGGGGAGTTGGCAGGTCCAGCGAAATCATCTATGTATGAAATCCCAAAGGGCTGGATGGGCACCGAGCCGATGCCGAAGAGCAGCTGAGCGCTGCCCATGAGCAGCCACAGGTTGTTGGTGTCGGCCAGGCGCCTCGTCTCGTCTCGGCCGCACGCCGGGTCGCTCGCGTTGCCCTGCAGGTTGCAAATGTCGTGGCGATCTGGATCCCAGCAGGTGGTGGTGACACATGGGCAGGAGGAGAGGGAGGAGAGACAGTGAGAGTTGATGACAGGCCAGTGTTTGCTGATGTCCACCTACTTTAATTTCCTGAAGCTTCTCTGGCCCTTCGCTGACACTCTGTTCAGAGCCAAGGTACTTTGACTGGGGGCAAAGTGAAAGCAGGAACAGGGAGATTGTTATTGCAAATTAAATGCCCTGGAGGGGAAACTAACCTCCTTAGCTTTCAGCGAGTGCATAGAGATTATGAATTTCCTTCTGATATATGCAAAAGTTCAGCTGGAGAGCATCAGAAAGGCTCTCTAAACACACCGTTTGCTGCAGAGCACAGAACAGCAGGCACTTGTTGCCTTTGCTGAGAAGATGCTGCAGCGTTCTGGATGAACCTTCGAGTAAAGTCTCATAAATTGCACTGACATATTTGTACATTCATGAGTCCCCTGGACTGAGTCACATCAGCTGTCACAGCGGCGCTGCTGGAGACAGAGAAGCTGCAGGGCGTCACATTCAGCTCTTTGTCTTACTGTGTAAAACAGAGTCGTATTCATAGGGCTGGGAGAGGAAGTGAGGTAAGGTCAGGATCATGGCGCTGACGGCCATCAGCAGTCCTCCGATTCCAATGAGGCGAGGACGGTGAACCCGATTCCCAAAGTAGCTGACGAACACGATCAGCAGACTGTTGCTGACCTAAGAGACAGACACAGACACACGTTTCAAAGAGGATCCACAGGGAGCATTTTCTACCTGCGGGACAGGTACGCTCGTCACACCAGCCCCTCCACACAGAGAGCGTGAAGGTGCGGCTCTCACAGTTTTCCAACATTTCTAAACCAAATGTAGAAGAGACCAGTTTTTCAGTGTGGTCTGCAGACAACGCAGGCACAGAAATGTAAAAATTAGCATAAATTAGCATTACTACGTGGTAATTTAAGTTCAATATTCACACTCCTTGTCGCTCTGTATTGTTCTTCACCAGCTCCTGTGAGAAATGTCGGGCTCTTCAGCTGCTAAATGCTAGTTGCTAACATTCTGTAATGCTTGGGGCTGAGCAGTTATTGTGCAGGTTTTGGGAAAAAGAAGATGGACACTGAATCTGGAAACGAGGCTGATGAGAGAGAGTCGAACCACAGAGCTGTGAGCCGGCAGACGCTCACCAGTTCTGCAGTGCTAAGAGGAACCACTGCCGAAGAACCTTCTCTGTAACTCCTTCGTTCTTCGTGCAACAAACCTGCCTGATCTGCACATGCAGTTCAGCATTTTAGAGGCTGTTTGGTTGTGTTGTTGTGTGTACAGGACGCGCTTCTGTGCTGTTTGTATTTTTGTTTTTGTGCTACTGAACTGAAAGGTAGCAATTGTCCGAGTGAAACCCAGTGATTTAATGAGAGGTCATGCATACTTTAAACCCCAAAGCAAATGGAAAATATTCATTCAAATCCGGCACCCTCCTCGACGAGCACGTCCGGTACATTCTTCTATTATTCTTATCTGTAATAAACCTGTTCCACAATACTGGAGTCTGGCTTGAAATGTCAGGAAGTGTGATTTTTGATATGCTGCTTGTTCTCTGCTTCCTCCGCTGTCATCAGTAGCCTTGAAATAAATCTATCATGATCTCCGACTGTGCGAGGGTGTGTTATTGTTGGCTCGTACCTCGTTGAGTGAGGAAATGGTTCCTGAGGAGTAGCTGCTGAGGCCGTAGCGTCTCTCGATTGTGGTGATGATGCTCTTGAAGTAAGCGCTGTACAGCAGCTGGGAGAACTGCAGGAGGCCGTGGCAAAGGACAAACAGCTGGGACAGACAGACAGACAGACGGACAATACATGAGGCTTCAGTCTCAAATTCTGGCATGTGAAGGATAATGGCTAATACATATTTCTGTCCGTTTCCATCATGAATATGTGTCCCAAATGTCCAGTATGCTCTGACAAAAGCTTTGATCTGGAGCTAAAATTAGTCCATTACAGCTGTAAGAGACGTTTGGCTGCACTCACACCGAGGCCGAACAGACTCCAAGTGTTCCCAGGAAAAGAGAACAATTCAGAGGAACCGCGCTGCCATCAGAAACAGTACATGTGTCATCAAAAAGTGCCTGATTCGTGTTAAACGCAACTGAGATGACGTGACGTTCACCCGATGGAGCGGCTTCATCTCTGCAGTGGAGATGCGATAATGAAAGTGGAAAACAGCTGTTTCTCAAGTACATGGCACAGCTTACAAGTACCAACACATCAGGCCTGGACTCTGCTGCATTCTCCCCTTTCAGAGACACGAAACAACATTTTTACATGTTCCAGATAGAAAACAACTGACTTATTACTGATTTATTAAGAGACATGAGACATTTTAATGTCTTAGCTGGTTACAGCTCGTATCATATCTATAATCTCGTCATATGTTCTGAATGTAAAATCTTGAGCTGCAGATTGACTCGTAACTGTGAGATAAGTGTAGTGGAGTAAACAAAAGCCTGAGACGGGACTGAGACATCAAGTCTCACGTCTTGTAACGAAGCCTGGAGTCAGATCCCGAGCATGAAAGGTGTAACCCTTCAGATTTAAGTCCTGGTTTTATAAACTACTGTCATATCAATGGAGGTTGAGCAATAATTGGCCTTTTTCCATCATTCTGTGAGCAACCGTGAAGTGATTTTATGCTGCACACAGTCTGCAGGCAGCAGGATGCAGTGGAGGGGTCTTACGTTGCAGAGAAGTTGGAGGTGCGCAGCCTGTCGCCTGCAGCTCCTCAAATCACCGTTTTCTTGTTTTGTCGATGCATTTTTGACAGTAGTCATATCACAAACAGTCACTGGATCCACTGCTGATATAAAAATACTGATGACAGTAAGTTACCTACTTAAATCAAGTACTTGAGTAAATGTAATCAGTCACTTTCCTTCTCTGGTTTGCTGAAAGTTTTAGCACGATGACACACAGCGGACTGTTATTGTAAAGCCGTTCTTCTTCTGAACTTCCTAGAAACTAAAGCACGGCTCCAAAAGAGTAATGAAACGTGTGAGTCACTGATTTTGGAATCACTGTCAGCCAGTTACTTAACTTCAGCT
Organism: Chaetodon auriga; assembly: GCF_051107435.1. Lineage (NCBI taxonomy): Eukaryota > Metazoa > Chordata > Actinopteri > Chaetodontiformes > Chaetodontidae > Chaetodon > Chaetodon auriga. Next base: position 27,163,507 of record NC_135076.1, read on the forward strand.
CTGTGCGTCTCCATCTGATTGCATGATTTTTGGACTTTTCTCTTCACATCCAGAGATGTGGAAAGCTGAAGGTCGCCCACTGGACGAGCTCCCAGTCATCTGGAGGAGCGGCTCGCCTGTCGGGAGGCGTTCACTGACGCCCTGTATGTGGTTTCTACTCGCTGGGGGGGCCATGAATGCAGGAATGACGCTGAAGATACATGTTGAGATTAGGAGTGAATTTGTAAAGAAAACAGTGATAAATCCAAGCTTTCAGTTTGTTTACCGGCTGCCAGGTTGACTGAGGGAGAACGACTCAGAACACTTAATGCTCCTATTAAAGCTTGGCTTTACGGTTGTTAGCACACACAATAGATGCTTTTACATGGTTTGTAATATTTCATCCTCATTTTATATCAAACAGGCCTCAATTATCTGTAATTCAACAGGACTTATGAACTGGCAGGCAAAGAGAGGCATTTAAATTCAAACAAGAAGTTAGCAGCTCACAACTGTTTCTTTAAACCAGCGCCTGTCAAACCTCTTCTGGATGCCCCCCCATCCACCCCCCCATCCACCCCCCACCTCACAACTTTCATCAGTCATTACCAATGAAACGAGACGCAGCAACAGAAAAGGATCCAAGCTGAATTTAAGGTAAATAAAGGTCAGAGTCAGCAAAACTCTGTTTATTTTCTCTCCATTAATCAAACTGCATGTTTTTCCCCTGCTCAGCAACGCCCCCCCCCCCCCCCCCCCCCCCCGAAGAGGCTCTACACACCCTCCCAGTTTGAGAACCGCTGCTTTATTAACCTTTGACAAAGTCAGATTCATATTTGTACAGCAGATAACGCCTGATGCTCGTGTCATGTTTCAGAGCCAAGCCTCTGACTCTCTGACACTTGGCTTCAACGCTGGAAACACATCGTAGTTCTGATAACACATAATCCATGAAAGTGCAAAATTCCACTTCAGCCATGAAAAACTGCACAAGCAGTGTTTTCTTGCACCTGAACAGGACTGAAGATAACACACGGCAGGGCGGTTTTTCATAATGAGGGAATGTTGTATAATATGAATCGTGGAAAAAAGGGGCCTCAGCGATCCCGTTCAGCAACTCTGTTTGAAGTGGAGGGGCAGGAAGGTGTTTGTGCACCGTCGGATTCTCTGTGGATTCTGTTCATATTTGTCCCTTTTTGACGCTGAGCTCGGTCTCTGTGGACGTTATTGTCCCGGCCTTCAACCCTGCTGCGAGGGGAAGAATTGAGGGAAGTTCACACTTGAATTTCAAAATGCTTTTATTTCAGGGACACGTGTTGGGGTTAAGGCGCTGGATAGCTGGATGGATTTCCATCAGGAAATGTTTTGTTTTCGCTAGAAAAAATGTCCGACCAACTGGGTCAAAAAATGAAATGAAGGAAAAGCAAAGTGCACCAAGTCTCCCAGGATACTTGAAAGAAGCGAAAGCCACAGAATGGCCTCCGTTCATTGTGAAAGGAGCATTAAAAAAAGCTTTGCTGCACAATAGCATCACGATCAAAGGAGCCTTTTCTCTGATTTAAAACAGGTTGAACATTTGCTGAATATGTTTATTCACTGAAAGCACTTTGACGTCTGCCCGCTACACAGCGAGGAGACCGTTAGCTTAGCATAAACACCTGAAACAGAGGGAAACGGTTAGCTATGAAATCCTGGCTACCTCACAGTTAGCTAATTAACATTTTATATATTGTCCGTTTAATCAGGAGCAGAACCTGAAGGTGACGAGGGTTTATGTGTCAGACTGTTTCTTGGCTGAGAGCAGTGACCTCCAGCAGATAAATAAAATAAAAGCTGTTGTTTTTCACGTTTTGTTTCTCGAATGGACAAACGAGATGTAACACGTTAACTCGCGAGCTTCAGGTGTGCTGACAGATGGATTTCGCTAACCTTTGCACAAAGCTAGGCTAGCTGTTTCAACTTGTTCCCAGTCTTTGTGCTAAGCTAAGTAACTGCTGGTGTTAAACAGGTAGTAATGAGAGTGGCATCAATCTTGTTATTTAACTCTGAAAAAAAAAAAAGAAAAAGAAAACATGCTTCAACTCTGCGATGCAACCACAAACATGAGGTGTGGAGAGCAGCGAACGGGAGCCAGGAGCTTTCCAACAATTCAGGATGTAAACATGGGCAGAAACTTGGCTCAGAAACGTGCAGAGATATCCTTAAAGAATGTGCTGGTGGACCCGGGTGCAGACTAGGTGTAGCCTTCAGCAGATAAGTTCAAAGTTGTGGAAAAAGCAAACAGAATGTCCTGACGAAACCGAGCAAACAGAGAGCAACCCCCCCCGAACAGCCTGTACTAACGTCAAGAAAAGATGGATGGATGGTGATTGCTCCCTGAGGAGCAGCTGGCTCTGCGGAGTGCGAAGTGATTTGGTTTCATGTGAAAGGCAACTCGGCCAGCTTTCTGCTCTTTTGTTGCAACTGCCAGACGGGAGGCCAACGGTAATCAAGAGTTCTGGCGTCACGGCTCGGCGTCCACCGCTCACCGCTGCAGGAACGACCAGAAACAGCTTCACCTGCTGCTTCACCAGCTTTTATCCTGAACTGCTCCCATTATCTAAATATACTGTTTCACTGCAGGTACGTTCACGGGGCGCAGGGCGGGTGGAGGTTCGCTGTGACCTCTCAGGCCACCTCCAGGTCAGAGCACGCTGGGTCAGCCTCCCCCAGCCTCGGTCTCAGAGCGAGAACAGGAGAAGATCTGCTGATGTGGACCCACCACAGTCTCTGTTAGGTAACACTCGGAGGGGGTTTTCAGATCAACCATCACATTGTGGAAGCTTCAAAGTTGCTCCAGTTATTGCTTCTGTCACCGTCTGCTCCAGACTCTCAGACCTTCGGCGTGTTAGTCACGCTTCATTCAAACAACACAACACCAATGAAGAAGACATGTCATTTCTCGCTGAGTTTAGCTGCGAGCGACGTGGAGTTTTGCCTCATTATTACTCACAGTGCTGGAACAAACTGTTTCTCTCCCATTGTTGCCATTCAGTGAAGTACAACAGCTCATTCTGGCACTCAGTGGGGTTACATTTCTCCCTCCGCTCCGTTCAGCGAGACTTTTAATACTGAAGAAAACTTTGACTCAGCTGCCAAACACATAAAAATGTCTGTCAAACGTGTCTCACTGATGTATTTAATGAGAGAAAACAACAAGACAACATTTTACTCCATCACAAGCCGACCGAGGCTGATTTAAACGTCTCAGCTGCCACTTCTGGTTGATTAATTGATCAGCTGATTGACAGAAAATTAATTAGAGACTATTCTGATGATTGATTAAGTTGCTTTTCAGGCAAAAATGCCAAACATTCAGTGGCTCTTCACCTTCAGCTCTAAAAGTGGGATAATTATGGTAGTTATCATAGTGAGATTATGATCTTTAAGTAGTTAAAAAGCAAACAAATTCAGTCTTTTTTCTCTTCTGTCTAGTTTTTGCCTCAGGGTACAAATTCAGTAAATGTTCAGCCATTTCTAAATCCTGAAAACAATCAGTAGATTCATCCATGATGGAAAAAATGAACTATTGTACCATCATTTCTCATAAATGTCATTTTTAACTAGACGTTGGTTGAAGCACTCAGCAGTCAAACGGTTCCAGCCAACATCCCTCAGATTAAAGATTAAACAGTGCTCGTCATCTCTGGTCATAAAAGGACAATCAAACATTGAGAAACATGAGAAGAACTTTCCACTCAGCTGAATCAGGACACCTCAGACTTTTGATTCGGACGACTGAAAGTTTAAAAGCTTTTCAAGGTGAGAGTCAGCTCGACACTACGGCCGAGGATCTGTTTATCTGAGGTGGAGATCTGCTCGGGATTGCGCAGGAAGCTCAGGTTTACGCACACAGAAAACACTCTTTTCCTTTAGTTACTTCAATCCTTATCTGTGTCGCATTATGTAATATTAATCTAAACATAAATCAGAAGGATCCGCAGCCGAAGAGGCGGCAGGTGAAAACACATGTCGCCCTGCAGCCTGATGCCTACCTTAATGCTGCAGCACAGCGCGCTCGGCTTCTTCATGTCTTTGGAGGAGTGTTTGTCCATGAGTGCAGCTGGTGTGCGGGGTCCGGGGCGCAGCAGGCCGCCTCTGCAGGTCTGAGTCGGCTCGTCTTTGGTTTCCTTTGGTTTCGGGCTGCGGAGCCTCTTTATGACTGCGGGTGATGTCACCGGACTCGGCCCACAGCTCCACGCGTAAATGTTTTGGAAGTTGTGAATTGGGAACAAACAGTCCCGCGCTGATTGGCTGAGTCACGCGCGAGCCTGTGCAACACTCACCTGTGAGCGTGACCGAACGTGTTCGTCATGATACTCCGGATGAGCGCACGACGCCGCTCCCGTTCAGCGGCTCGTTTTGTGCCGTGAAGAACGCGCGTCCTGCCGCTGAACGGCCGCTTTGTCCTCCGGCCTCATTAATGACGGACTGCGGCTATTTGTGGCTGAAGATAATGAGCAGAGATACTGCTGCTGATGAATGAGTGAATGAATGAATGAATGAATGAGTGGAGGCCTGCTGGAGGAAACTGTGTGTTTGAGGTTTTTTATTATTATTTTGAAATATGGTGGGAAATCAGCCAAAACATCAAAACCTGCTTAAAGGTAAACGTGTTTTAATACACGTGGCGGATTATTATGGGCACTTTTTTTTAAATCCTTATTTTCCATCCATCCATCCATCTATTTTCATGAAGAAATACTGAATCGTTAAAGTTTTATTTCTTCTTGTTTGTGGGCCAACTCCGAAGACATTCAGTCAAACTCAACTGGACTCACACAATAAGTCAGTTTCACAGCAGACGTGTTGACTTGCTTCAGGTGTTACTGTCACGTTATCAATAAGTGTTCAAGCTGTGACTGTGAGCCAGCATGCACAACACCTGCACCCTGAAACTGGAGCGAAATGGAATTCAGCCATCACTCCTATTAATCTTTACGCCTTTGGAAAAGGCTGTGAAAACCCTCAAACTACCAGACAGAGCAGAGCTCAGTGTCCTCCGTTGTCTCTTCAGTCCAAGTCTGATGTCCTCTCTAGAAAAAACGTCCAGAATCAGACCAGATTTTCGGCCCCCTTTCAGTCTATGGTCTGTCCAAAGTATTGAAAAGTGGTTTCATGTTAAGGATTACACAGATTTTGAGCTGCTGGATCAATTTATGGCCTATTGATTATCATACTTGAAGCAGATTTTAAACTGTCATGAAGGTAAAAGTCAAAAATCACCTCGACATACAGAAAACTTTGAAAGGGACTTTAAGAGATTATGAGTGAATGTGATTCTGTTAGGATCAAACGTGTGATGGCTGCTGTTATGACACATTTTAATTCATTATGAAGCATTATAGCAGCTCTTATGATGCGATGTGAGCCTGTTAGGATGCGAGAAGCATGTCACTCTAACACAGTGTGGATGTGGTTTTCACAGAGAGCCTCGAATTAAAGGACGATATTCAGGTTAGTCTGTGTTCAAGTGTAGTTCAATGTAGTTCAATGACATTCTGATTCAGCCAATCAAAGGAGAGAATGAGGTGTTTCAGTTATTTAAATACATGCCAGTAGACAAAATAATAGAAACACAAAAATGCGCTTTGAGGGTCAGAGGTGAGTCAGGTGAAGCCGGGTCCATCTCGTTAAGGTGTGAAGTGACGGCTGCTCCAGTCAGTCTGCTCATCAGGAAACCAGGAAAGTCTCTCAAACCTGCTGCACGTCTGGCTTTCGCTTGCTCAGTCAACCCTCCAGCATTGAGACACAACAGTCTGGTAATGTGAATGTCCACTTACTCAACACGTCCTGCGGCTGCATTGCATTGTGGTCTATTACTATGCTGTAATTGTAGCACTGTGCAGAACTGACACAGGCCCTCTGACGGCGACGGCGAGAAACCCGACGGTGACTGATGTTATTTGGAAAGGACGCCGCCGTCAAACGCCGCTGCGGCTGTGAGGAAGTATCTCGCGCTGACTTCACACCAGTGACGTTCAGCTGGCTCATGACAGACCTGAGAGGAAAGCAGCAGCAGGAACAGAGAGGCTGAGGCACGAAACACCAGAAAACTTGGGTGCTACAATAACTCACTGCTCAGGCTGGCACTGATTCCCACTCAACGTGTCCTCGAACGTTTCAGACAACGAACCGCTGCCACAAGTACAACCGACTGCATGTAAGGACGAGGACTGGCAATGCAGGGCTTTAAGGATTCTGCACAAATTAGATTTCACAAAACTTTCCATTACAGCATCGTGAAGAAGTGCAGCGTTCATGTGACATCGACTTCAGCCTAAAGCTATAGAGGCAAAACAAAAGCAACACAAAGAAAAGCAAGGAAATTAAGCGACGCAGGAATCCATAACAGCGTTCTTAGATTACGCACACGAGGACCTGTGTTTGGTAATACAGATACTTGAGGATTAATAGCTGGAGCTTTACTCATTTGGCTCTTTTTGCTATCAACAAGTGGACGGTTGGCAGCAGCAGAGGCATCGCTGTGGTTTGCAGCTTTGCAGGCTAAACACAAAAACATTCTTGTACCAAAACACTTGGCTTCAACTGTGGCTTTTGTGGTGCAAAACAAACAGTAACGAGGTATCAAGTGAAACAAAGAGAAGAGCTGCTGCTGGATGCACCGCGCGCCTTTGATGAGAGACGAATAAATAAAGAACACGGCTGTACTTAAAAGATCCCATTTAATTTGTGGATATGAATTCGGGAAGCAGTTTACAACCTTAATTCAACATGCAGTGACCATAAAGACACATCACAGAGACGTTAAAGGTGTGAGACGAAGAGGACACCGAGCTGGTTGTGTGTGTTCACAGTGATTATTAGTGTTCTAGTTACTCACAAAAAAAAAAAAAAAAACCTCCTGTGAAAGGCTGTGTTCTGACGCAGAACAATCAAGCTTATAAAATAAAAAACAAAAAGGGAATTCTGTCCCGAGGTCGTGATAGTGGAAATAAAATGTACAAAACAGGAAGGAGGAGGTGGCATTCAGACGATGATAGTGTCCAGGATTCAGGATTCGCTCCGGAGGGGCTTCAGAGTTCACGTGAGTCGCTCTGCTGGTTCACGCGTCCGATCCGTGAAGAGCGCAGAACTCGTCTGTGGCACAGTTTTTAGCGTCATCCAGAGGAACCTGCGTACCGTTCGCAAAGGTCTCCGAAACCGTCTCGACAGACCTGAATCTGGTTCCAGGAGGCCTCTCGTACCAGGCTGGAGCTGCAGGCTGGAGCTGCAGGCTGGAGCTGCAGGGCGGAGCTGCAGGCTGGAGCTGCAGGGCGGAGCTGCAGTTCAGAGGATGTTCAGACAGAAATGAAGCTGCTGCAGTCTCTCTGATCCACCACACGCCTACACTTTACACTGTTCCACTGCGTTAAAAACACTGCTTCGAGTTCTCCTTTAAAAACGTGTCCTGTGTCACGTGACCGTAAAAGACGAGGACGTCTTTCCAGCGTTTCCGTCCTCTTGGCGGGGGAAGAGCACCGTGTCCGCCGCTGCTAAGACGCTTCCAAAGCACATGAAACAATATTCAACAAAGACTCCTTTTACTTTGCTATGCTGTAAAAAGGTAATTCAGCTATATAAAAACTCCAAAAGAACTGTACAAAATAAAAGCACCAGCTGCTCGTTCCTCTGATAAGGCACATTCTCATACATGTGTTCCTTATGAACAGTGTCCTCCAGCTTTAATGTCGCTGCTTTGGGGGAAACACGAGCCTGTTTTCAGACGTAGGCGCCCAACGCTGCGTGGAACTCTGTCAGACACTGGACCAGCTGCTGGAACTTGGGCCTCTCCTCGGGGTCCAGGGCCCAGCAACACGCCATCACCGCAAACCTGCAGGACGGGGGAGGCGAGAAAGAGGAGTCCAGTTAAACGACAGGATGCAGAGGGAGAGGAGGAAGGTGGCCGCGGATCGAGAGGTACGTACAGGAGCTGCCTGTGCGGCGCTGATATCAATGAGTGAGATTTAATCATTTCATAATCAATGCACGGCCTCAAATGTTTTATTATGCAACCTCGAATATTTTGGAAAAGGAAGCCGTCACCTCACCACCTATTGTATCTGAAGGAAACCGTGTCGGGTTATTTAGCAGATTTCAGGTAATTATTGCCTTATCTCTGTGGGTGTTTGACACGACTCGGGGTCTTTCCAGCGTTTTCGGGGGATGCAAACAGAACGTGACTGAAAAGTGGGCACGAAACCTGTTTTTTCAGTCCTTTATGATGATTCCATATCCTCAAATTGTTTTGCTTTTAGCTGGTGTAATAAACTACCCGACAATGTGAAAACACTGAAAGAGCAATAATTTGATTTTCTTTGTTTTTCTGAACTTCTTCTGAAGTGTTTTCTGATTTGAGAAATCTAAAGGTGAGGAGATGAAATTACACATGATGGATTTGCTGTCCGTGAAGCTCAGAAACAGATTTTAGCAGCATAACTACGGATGGGAGCGAAAGAAGACGAGCAGGTTTGAGACAGACGGTTGAATGCTGCTGCAGAGACGAGGTGAGGACTGCATGCAGAGCGTTCAGGCTGAAGATGAAACATCTGAAATGACAGACGCTTGTCAGAATTTGACTGAAGAGAGTAAAGAGAGTCTTTTACGGTGAACAAACTGGTGGGATTTTAAGGCTTTACTGCGACATCTGGCTGCGTATAATCAACAAAAAGCTGGACAGAAATGACCTTTTAAACAGCGTCCTGATTGTTTTGGACTCATGGTTGTACACCTTGAATCCGCTCCCTTCAGCCAAAGCTTCGGCGCTCACTGACTCCATCAGTCATCACACGCTGATCCGCCCGGACGGTCCGCCGCTGCAGCTCTGAGCTCCAAATAAAGATCTAAATAACGACGTCGTGCTGGGAAAACGACGCCGTGGGCGAAGGCTGCTCCTTCTCCACAGGATGTTGATAAGCTTCAGAGAACAAACGCTGATCGCTGATCAGCTGCTGATCGCTGTCACACACACTCTTCACTGCAGAGATCTGCACACTCACATTACGTGTTTATAGTGATAAGAAGTCAGAGGACCAATCAAATCAAAGCTAGTCCTGTCACCTGGAGAGGCCACACTGAGTTCAGTTGAGTATTGATCACTTATTAGTACATTTAATAAAACACACAAAAGACTCCACAACCTCCAAACAACCGTCAGTGTTTTCAGGACGTTTTGTTCTGTTCAGTTTTAGAAGAAACTGAATATTTTGTATTTCTTGAGCTTATTTAAACATTGATTGTGTATTTGTTTTGATACTACGTGTAATAGCACACTGGCTGCTGCTTCTCAGTGGTCAATAATCCTTCTGATCAGGTGTTTTAATTACTTTATTATTTTTACTTCTCGTTCAGCCGATTCCAAAAAAGCTGGACGAGCACAAAGTGTCTCGATGAGATTTCTGTGATCTTGTTAAGACTTCAACAAACGCTGACTTTCAACTGCTTGTTTTGTCAATTTACAATTGTTTTCTGACCAATCAATTGACCAGAATCAGTGTGTGTGTGTGTGTGTGTGTGTGTGTGTGTGTGTGTGTGTGTGTGATGAATGGACGTACAGCTCGTCTGGACAGTTGATTGGCTGTGCTATTCTGTAGCCGTCCTTCAGGTAGGCCGACATCTCGAAGGGGTCGATGTCGACGTAGGGGGTCTGACCCAGAGTCATCAGCTCCCACAGCGTCACTCCGAAGGCCCACTGTGAAAACATGGCGTGCGATTAACAGCGAGACAGGACGGAGCGCTCGTTCACAAACTGTTTCTAAACACCGTCAACACGAGCTGTTGTCTTCGCCGCGTTAGCATCAGACCGCCATCTCTGAGCAGAGCGCGGAAAACACGCGGTGCCACTCGCATTCAGACACAAACTGTTCCACTGAAACAATCCCAGGAAACAATGCTGATGATTTATTTGGAATATACATCGCTGCTGCCAGTTTTTGTTAAGAGGCTGAGAGTAAACAGTCGGGTGGGTGTTATGTTTAAGGAGGCTGGGGGGCTCCAGCGAGGGTCGACCTCGCGTGACCCTTCACTCCCAGGAGGGAGCGTTCGTGTCTCTCTCGTTATTAACTGTATCTAAGGTGCCTACTGCGGGCGCTGACCCTAATCAAGGTAAACTGGGCAGCTCTTCTGACCTGACGGTGACTTCTGAACACACTAGCCTCTGTTGTGTTAGCGCGTCTTAACCACGTGCAGGACTTAGTGCCATCTACTGGTGAGGCTGCTTCTTCTTCTTCAACGTGTGTGTGTGGCTGTAAAAGTCATGAAAAACGTGAATGGCGGAGCAACGTGGCGGCCTGCTCCCTCTGTAGATATTAAGAGCTCGTTCCAAGGTAACAAAAACACAAGGACTCTGATTTTCAGGTGATTCTACACTGATGAAAACATCCTCATGAAGACCAGCTTCCATTTCTGCCAACTCAGCCACGTAAATCTTCCACGCTGGAGCTTTAATTTAACCGGGCCTTTAAAGGAAGTGAAGGGAGTGATTTAGGGGCACCGTGGTGGGAGGGGGTGGTGTACGGTAATCCATCCTGTTCCTGAATCAGTACCCAGGCCACTGCCAACATTCCCCGCAAGGTCTAACAGACACTTGCTCATCCTGTCCAGCTCGGTGTCCACTGAGAGTATGGAGTCCTTACGTGACGCTACGCAGCTCCAGGTCTGGACTTTCCCTGACGCCCAGCTGCTTGGTGATGCCAGGCCTCTGTTAACTGTAAGTGCAGAGGAGGGGCGGGATTGCCATGAAGCTGCGTGACCATAAGAGGAATGTGGAGGGGTGGGGGCACGTCTGACTGGTGTCTCAGAGGATCCGTTGGGCTTCCTGAATGTCTCTGCAGCGCCTCCTCTGCCATCCCGACACAGGAAAGAGGGAAGAGCCAGAGACACACTCCGCCCTTCCCCGTGACACCTTGACCAGGCGTCTAAGAATGGCTCGGATACGACCGCTGCCATTTCCTGCATCACCTTCTCTGTATCGTGTTCCCTGAAATCTGTTTTGTTTCTTCTTGGCATCCCAGTTGAGGCACAGGGGAGGTTAATCATAGGATTGCACGGTTAAGCTGCAAAAAGTAAACTCACCACGTCACTGGCGCTGGAGAAGTCGTTGTTGAGCAAGCTCTCCAGGGCCATCCAGCGGACGGGCCGGTTCTCATTATCCCCCAGACAGTGGTAATCCATGGGAAATAGGTCTCGGGCAAGGGCATTGTCTGTGATCTTCACTTGCATGTTGTCGTCAATGCTGTCAGAGGGGGCACGAGAGAGAAAAGTCGGCGTCTTTATTTTGTAGTAATTAAATTCCAAACCCAATCACCCGAAAGCTTCAGGGGAGAAGTGAGGACAAATGACGGCAGCTCCGAGTCGGGTCAGGGACACTTACACGCAGTTCCTGGCGGCGAGGTCTTTGTGAATGACCTCCCTGCGAGACAGGTAGCTCATCCCGCATGCAATCTGAATGGCCATGTAAACCAAGTCTTGTTGAGAGATCGCCTGAAAGGAAATGAGGGACAGAGAGACAATGAGCAGCTGAGAAGCAGAGACAGGAAAAACACAAAGGGGGGGGGGGGGGGGGGGGGTTCAGCCGACGTGACTTTACTGTGGAGAAAATGGTCTCCTGTGTCAAACTGTTCTTATTTCCTTTGAATATAGCATCGGTCAGAGATGGGAGCTCATGCACAAACACTTTTCCAGTCTATGATGGAAATGCTACACGCTGACTTTTCCTCTAGCGCCACCATGAGGTTCACTGTTAAAACTTTAATGATCGTTGAACTTTTCATCCACCACTACCATCAGGTACTTTGTGCTCAGTGCTAATTAGCATATGTTAGCATGTGAAACTTTTACTTTTGCTAGCCCGCTAAACTAAGATGGATATCTACGCCTGCAGTCCTTAAAGTCCACATGTTAGCATTGCCTTTAGCGCTGTGAGCAACGAGGCTTCATCGTCATTCATCAAGTGTACAAACTGAAGCTACATCAGCACCAAAATGTACAATTACATTATCGACATGGACCAGAGGGAAAACAATGTGAATCACATGACTCAGAAAGTCCCTGACTCAAAGGTTTGAGCCGGAGTCTGACATTAAAGAAAGTTTGTTTTGTGCTTGCAGCTCCTGAAGGGCTTGAAGACAATAGCTCAGCCAGCAGGTGTGTCAGAGAGGACAGAAGGTGAAGCAGCTCTTAGAAGGTATATAAACATCCTGTATAGCTTTAAAGACAACACTGAGCCATAAACGGACGTGTACTCATACATTTCTGTGGCTGATCTAATCAGCTGCACAGTGCCGGGCTCAGACACACACGGCGGAAATGTTTGGGCTGTTTAATGCTATCTGACAATGGACAGTGTGATACAACCTAAATTAATTCATCCCACAGCGGAGAAATAAGGTTTGGCAACCAGCGGACGGAGATAAGAACACTTAACGCTGTGTGTGTCTGCACGCACACGCAGCCACGTTAACAGAAGGCCGTCAGTGGAAAAAAGACAACTGTGGAAAAGGTCACCACTCAACACTTCTCCCTCAGTGTTCCACCTTCCAAACCAGATGTTCACGCTCAGAATGAATGGCACACTGTAGTGCTGCTCCCTCAGCGCTTCCCCCACAGCTTTATCTCTCTGCACTGAAACATTTCAGATTTATAGCTCAAAGTTTATTGCAACTGCACAACTTAATGACTGTGTCTTTGTCTCCTACAACTGCCAAACCGACATAATGAGATTGCTGAGAAGGAAGGTGCTGATGTGCGGCCTCAAACTTTACGAAGCGGTTTTGATTAATGCAAATGGATGGCAAGCTTCATCTTGTGATTGCGAAGTGTTTGCTACATCTGTATTTTGGGGTTGACTGATTGGTTGGATGTGTGCTGCGGCTTTGCCAAGCACATCAAAGACTCCCTGGGGTTAACCTGTACAAAAGCTTGATTGTCTTTATGTCGAGAATAAAAATCTGCGCCCTGAGCAGCGGCTTCATGACTGTATCAACAGCCACTCTAATAACAGTGTAAACAGTAGTTACTGGGAGATGTTACCTGGTGTTGATTGCTTCAAACACACAAAACCTTCTTTCAGGCTTCACTCTTGGAGAGAATCTGACTTTTCTTCCAATTTGGAGGATTTATTTTAATAGCTTAATAAATGTCTCAATCCAACACCATACCTGACTTGCACTGAGGCATTTATCTTAATGGTTTAATAAGTGACTCATGTTTTTAGGTCCACCACATGTACGCCGCGCTGAAGCCTCACCTGTGGGTTGTTAGCCTCGGCTAGCTTGCACTGCCGCAGGAAGAGCTTGAGATTCCCCCAAGCCATGAAAGGCAGCAGCACCATGGGCTTCTCTCCGTCTTCTGTGCACACATGACTTATGGGCAACAGGTTTCTGAAGGTGGAGAGAAAAACCAGCTGAGCAACAGGAACCTAGGAAGTGTTAACATAGACGTGTAGATGCTTGCTAAGCATCACAGGGGTTCTTGGAAAAAGAAAGTACATGCTAGGAGTAGTCATCCAAACCATTACCAAACTATGGAAGAGGAAGTAAGAGAAAATCTGTTGACCTCATAAAGAAGAAGGAGGATGGAGTGGATCAACATAAAGACAGTGAGTCACAGTCCAAACCTCCACATGGTCATGACCCCCGCTATCAAGGCTACAGCAGAAAAAGCTCAACTGCAGTGTCGCATTTGTCAGAAAAAGTGTTTTGTTCTCCTCACAGTTTCAGCTCTGTGTAAAAATGTGGTGTTCTTTCGTCAGCACTCAGACCGAGACTTTTCAAAGACGACCACAGGAACTGCTCTGATGGAACAGCGTTGGCTTAGCAGCAAACCAGAAGTGTGACTGCTGCGTTAAGAGCTGAGGCTGCTGCAAGGTGGACAGGAAGTGGACAGCAGTGACGGGCTGGTGCTTGCGCGACGTGACCTCCTGGTCTCAGACGCATACAGGACGCCGCCGCACAGAAACAGTGCTTTGTGTTCACCTCCACTCACCTGTGATGAAGTCCGCGAAGCTTGCAGCTTTCTGTCAACATCATGGTCACCTGCACCTCCGACGCGTGATCTGAACAATTTCATCAGACACAAGATCTCAATAGAAAAATAAAGCTGAACTAGAGTGACCTGAGCGGTCAGAAAGTTGAAAAGTTAAGGACATATTTTCAGCGCTCTCAGACCCCATGCAGGGTTTGATTTTTATTGTTTTCCCTGCACGGATTGCTTTGCCAGCAGTCATTTGTAGTGGGAAACTTCAGGGGAAAGCTGACTTGTGCCAAGCTCACTGAGGTCCAGTTTTTAATCTGTGTATGCAGCTTTGCCATCGTCTGGTACTTATGGAAAGCAGTATTGTTCCCTTCCCAAAAGGCACATGAGGAGGAAGTAAAGACTCTAACAGAGCCAAGACTGGCATGAGGATATTGTTCAGTGAATGGTATCCACCCCTCCCTGAGTAAACATGAGAGAATGGAGAGGTCAGAAGGCAACTGGCAGAGAAAGCTGACACATGCCGCTAACAAAGAACCTGACAGCCGCACATTAAGGAGTCCTTTCACTGGCATGCAAACCCTGCAGCATGAGTAAGACGTATAATTCATTAATTGTCAAATTTATGTGCCTGGTTACTGGATGGAAACCATGTACGGCCATCTGTTGAGGCCATTAGAAAAACACCCACCGTTTCCGATAGACAGTGTTTGGTTAACAAGCTGCGGGGATCGCCACCACTATCGTCATTCGTCTTCAGCATTACAATCACGTTTTGGTCTAATGACGCTCACTGAGCATTGCAGCTTTTGCTTCCGCCACCTACACACTTCTTGAAAAAACCCACAGTCTGTTGCACATTAATTTGAGAGATAGGAAAACTTACAACACACTTGACTTGACAATATTTTCATTTCTCTGCCAGCTGAGCATTCAGCTGTGCAGCAAACGGCAGGATGGAGCTCATACCTTTCACGGTCTTCACAAAGACCTGCTTTTCCTTACTGGGGTCCTTTTCATCCAGCAGCACGCCGTGGAAGATGCGGCCAAACGTGCCTGTCAAAGACAAAGCGCAGGGTTGTGTTTGAGGAAAAGGGCAGCAGAGATACAGCCAGAGGCGCCACATGCAAAGACCCAAATGTCACCTCACTCACAGGCCGCCACGCCTGGCTGCTCAGCGGACAGAGACGGACAGTTTTCTGCTTAAAATGCTTTGTCTCTTAATGGGATCAGGCAGCTTTGGCTCTCGTCAATCTGACAAGAGCCAAAACAAGAGATTCACTGGAGCTCAGAGGACTTTCCGTCACTGAGAATAAAATCCGTACGATGTGGAGAGGCAAAGCGAGCGTTCATCCCCTTTGTCTAAACTGTCACCTCATTGCTCCAGGACTTCACTGAGGTAAAGCGCTGTTTAAGAAGATAAACCATCAACATAAACTTAGAAAGAAATCTACGCCCTGAGGCTAACTACGCCTGGTGTTTCAACAGGAGAGAAGACGGAGCATAACAACAGGGTTAGTGTGAAACTGCCCCCCCCCCACCACCACCACCACCCTGCCCTCCACCTTCTCCGTCAAGCCTGTCTGGACCTGCCGGCTCCCAAAAACAGATCTCAACTCAGAGTTCAACTGCCTCTGAGACACGTCCTGTGTGTCTTATATTTGTAGCTTCTTTGTCTCATGTGTTCAGTATTTATTCAGCATTTGCTGTAGTTTTGTATGCAGGATCTGATGTACGTGAATCTGCCCCGACTGCATTGGCAAACTAACCACATCAAGCTAAATCAGAATGTCGGAGAGATCCATGAGTGCAGGTATCTGCAAAGACAGGCACACTGTGCAGAATCTTGATACGAACCTTTTACCTACTTTTCACTGCCTAGTATCAATATTTACATCGAGATAGCAGCTGTGGTTTAAAAAGAAAACTCTGCACGAGGCAAAGTGCAGGTACAGGCATCATAAAGACTCAACAGCTGTCCCTATAAAGACACTTCACCTTTACAAAGTTCAATCAGGCACACATCAATAAAAGCAAGTCACAACCGTCACAAGTACAATTAAAATATAGGAGCTCTCTAAAAAATAGACCAAGCAGCTGAGAAGCTGACCAGAGGCCGTGCTGAGCTTGTGTGTGACACTGAAATCTGATTTATTTGTTGAAAGTTGTTTAAACAGGAGTTGCGAGCAGGTCCGGCTTAGGGACGGTTAACAAGCCTCAGAGGCCACGTTAGCAGCTCTGAGAGCCTGTGCTAAGGCAGCAGGGTGCTGTGGGCTAAATGCTAACATGCTCACAAAACAATTCTAACATTTAGCAAGTAATGTTTAAGATCTTCTTTCAATGTGTTAGCATGCTAACATTTGCTTACTGGCACTAAACCCAAAGTACAGCTGAGGCTATTTGTATTGTTTTGGTATTTGGTTTTAAGATGAAGTATCTGACCTGATGGTGAGCCTTGATAAAAACTCAGAAGTTATTACAATCAATCTCGAGGGGAACGTGAACGTCTGCAGAAAATGTCACGGCTGTCTGTGCTGTAGTGGTGGAGATAATTCAGCGTGGGTCACTGACTGTTCAACAGAGTCGAGTCGCTGTCAAAGACATATTTGGAGATCTGGAGACTGAGACTTTGTATTGGAAACAGTAAGATGTAGAAATAAGCGACAAACAGCTTGAACAGAGAGCAGAATGAAAGTAAACCATCAGAAGACCTTTAAGTGGCATTTCAAAACAGAACACCCACACTTTTCTCTTCCATTGTGTTGTCGACACCCTTGGGTAACTGTTACATCACTCACACAGCCACACTAAACCCCAGAGTGGGCAAATCTCCAGGAAGTGAAGTACAGTCTTGTTCAGTTCCATCACTCCATGACGGTGCTGAAACGTCTCCAAAAGCATTCAGCGTCAGAAGTGAGAGACTGACGGAGCCAAGCTGAAGCCCCGACACTCGTGTTTGTCTTTGATACAGAGCCAAAGACGGAGATTTAGGAACTTCAGCTCTAAGACTTTCTGTCAACGTGTAATACGCCTCAGCAAGAACAAACCTTTGCCAGTTTAGCTTCAGATCTGATCTGATGAGGCATGCTCGCACGGGGCAGGAAGAGGGCAACCATCGTGTTCATACACACACACACACACACACACAAATCACATGTTTGTGCAGGAGGATCTAGAGTCCACCAACACTCAGCGTGACAGATGTTTCGCCTTCATGGACTCCACAAAATAATGCAACAACTTTTTGCAGAACTTTAGATTTTTTTCTCGCACCTGTTGGTATTTCACAGCTGTTAACAGGTGCAAAGTCAAGCTTGACAGTATAAATCTTAAACAGTCTGAGGCTCTTCGTCTGGTGAACAGAGAGTTTCTTGAGCAAGTCTTGTATTTTGTCGTTAATGTGTGCAAAAGCATCCCTGACCACCGGCGGAGGCGGTCTGGGCGACTGGATTAAAGTGTTTCATATGCATTTTGGATGGACGTGCACCTGTATGCTTCCATTGCTAAACTTCACAATTGAGCCCCATGTCGAATGAACTCCTAAATTTTTGTGCTGTGGAAGATAATCTGGAGCAATATTCAAATTTCAGAGCTGGGAAGTTACAAAGCTCGCGGATTCCAGCAGCCGCGCTCATTTTTTTGGCTTTTTAATCACCTTCTTAACGATCGTCTTAGGAGGCCTCTGTCCCCCTCTTCTTTCAGTAGAAGTGTTTAGATATAAATACATGTTCTGGACACTTTCTTTCTCATCATATTTCAGTGAAGTCTTAAATCTTAATAGGAGCTTTGTACGATCGGAGAAGAGAATTGAGAAGGGTAATTCTCTGAAATTGAGAAATACAACTACAAAGGATATGCACTGTACCTACGAGGGAAAAAAAATGGTAACCACTGTGATCAGCACCTCTCTGGAGAGCCAGCAGACTATAATGTCGACGCCTTTCTGAAGAGTACAAAGTAATTTGGGAGCTTCTTTAGGAGAAAGTAGGGCCGAACCGAATCCTTCACTCACTTTGACATTCAAAATCAACTCTCTGATGTGTGTCGCAGGGCTTTGCAGAGCGATGAGTGGGGCCTGGGTGGAGCAGAGGGACAGGTGCTGAGAGCCGGGGAGCTCTGAGAGGACAGAGCTGGGGACAGACCGGAGCTTCTGGACGAATAAACACCCAGAGTCACACCAGAATCTGCTCTGATCCGGAGTGGTTTATCGGCGGGAGCAGATTAAAAAGTGGATCTATCTTCAACTCAAACCGCAGAGGTGCCGACCTGCACTGTCCTTAGTATCTCTTGGTTGACAGCTAACTGATGGGGAATGATGAAGCTGATGACTGATGATGAGGAGTAAAGTGGGGTAAAAATTCACTCTTTTTTTTTTTTTTAGGGTGACGTCGTCATAAGATATGATGACAGACATTCGGTCCGACCCCGGGAGAAAGAAAAAGGACAGACATGTACCTTCATGTAGGACATCTCGTAGTGTGACTCTCTCCCTCGAGATGGCGATGTCCTTCACTTTGGCTTTGGCCTCTATCAGAGTTACGCTCCTCAGGTCATTCTTCTCTATGCGGAGAGACGGGTAAGCTGTGTGGATGGAAAAACAGACTCACTGAAGGCACACATGACCCAAACGTAAACAGAAGAGACTGACAGGTGCTTCAACTCTGATTAACCCTTGAAAACAACCCGGGGGACTTCTGCTTTGCACAACTTCTGACGGAGTCACTTTTCTGAGTCAGAACGGTTCCTTGGAAAATCAGAATCAACATTTGAATTCAAAGAACTTCAGCAATTACAAGAAACACAGTCAGCAAGACATGCACAGCAGCCTGCACATGTTGCATCAAAGCAACTTCATGCAAAGTCCTGTCTTACAGCACCGGCATTACATAACCTCCCTATACGTAATCACTGTCATTAGCTGCTGGCTGACTGGGGTACGACAGAGTTTGAAATACAAAAACACACACAAAAAGGTCCTCGCAGTGTCTGCACACAGATGAACAAAGAGTACACACACGACCCCTTTATATCAGCATATTTCATGTGTACACACCACGTCAGCGATGACAGATAACACTTTCTAACCTCCTGCCTCTGCAGCTCACTGCCACTCAGGAGGAAATGCCAGGCTGAACTGTGTACAGTGACTTAGACAGACTGCAGATAAAACCAGTGGATGAATGGAGGCGAGGGAAAAGTCTCGAACAAACAAACGCCACGTAAAGTTGGAGGCAGCGACTGTCAATCTGCTGACGGCGGACAAAAGCCTCCTCTTGTTCTCGTGAGCTACGTCTGAGAGTTTGAAAGGAGCTGTGAGCTTCATACATGAAGCTAAGGCTTCAGTCTCAAACCCCATCTGGATCCAAAGATGCCTGATAAGGTATTTTGATCAAAGTGTTGAATCTCTGCTGAACCGTGGAGTCAGTACAGGTCAACGCTGCCCCCTAGAGGTCAAACTAAGACTGACTCCACAGTTCAAGCATAACAATTAAGACACTACAAAAACTGCTGATGACAGGAGCAACTGCACACACGCTGGGCTCTGGTAATACTTTCCAGTGGAAAAAAAGCTCTGAAGGCTGAAGAGGTCGGTACAAGCTAACGCTAAAACCAAAGACATTCAATGTACAATAACATAAAGCACAGAAAAAGCAGCAAATCTCGGCAGTTTAGAGGCTTCAGCGCTAATCTGTGACTTTTCCCTTGAATTCCAGATGCCAAAATAAGTTTCTGTGTAACTTGTAACACATAACACAAAAAGCTGCCAAACAAAGATGACAGACAGTGTTAGTATAAAGCAGGTGAGACGCATGAGTCAGGATCCTGAGGCCTGAACAGCCACCAAGAGGAAGGGAAGTCTTTCAGTTATTGAATCTCTCTAAGGACGAACTGTCACCCCACTGCTCACGACCAGTTCTCACCAGAAGCAGGACACGAAGGTACAGAAGTGCAACATTCATTAAAAGTTCAGAAAATTACGACAAAACACAAGACGACAAAGCAGCGTTATAGCTCTGAGTCGTCTCTGGAGCTTCACTGGAACTTACTTTTGGTTTCATGAGGGGGGGCACCAGGGTTTTGGAAGGAGGAGGCAGCAAGCTGGAGTATGGGTGCAGAACCAGGGTGATTGTCTAATGACAAGAGGACAGACAGGGGGAGGGAGTGGAGGGTGGGACAGGGTGAGAAAGAAGTGATTTAATGGAGAGCTCACGCAAGTTACAACATGACCTGAATGAATGAATGGATGTTCACTGTAATTGTCAATTTTCAGCTCTAACACAAAACATCAATCCAACCAGGCATGCTGGGAAAATGTGGTGCAAATAATCACATTCAGCAAAGCGTAAGACATAAAGAGAAGGCAAGTGGAGGAGAGATGTGGGTTGTGTCCACAAGAGGGCGACAGAGGATTACACACTGACGACCAGGCAGGAGAACAGCTGGGGTGCCTTTGCGGTGGTTTCCAGCGTGAACCACAGATATCAGTTTCAGTAAAACAAGATTAATGCCATCATTATTTCATGAGGTGGTTACAGTCAAAGGTTTGATTCCCTCCACAGACACATCAGCCCACGTGTAGTCAGACCAGCTGCCTGTCCACCACTCTGCACGAGGAGGAAAAGAATCCACGAGTCTCACTGACGAATGACTGTCAGATTAATTATTCCTTCTTTTTGGCTCAGAATACAGTTTCAGTTCAGCAGCAGTTGTCCTGCTTCCTCCAGAGACTTCAGGAAGTTGTCGGTCCTTGCCAGGAAATAGTCAGAGACCTAACAACCTGTGACGCCTGGTGCACACTGGAGGACTTCCCAATCTTAACTGGTTTTAAAAAGGTGGGAGAGCACAGATTTGACCAGTTTCACCAAAACCAATTCACATGTTGTACAGATTAAACAGATGAGATATAACGTATTAATTCAGGCCCTTTAGAGGTGTAGCATTAACGTGCGTCTTGGGTGGTCCGATCACATGTGGATAGCTGCACATACGTGTTAATCATGCCTCTTCAAGGCGTCCAGCTGACCACCATGTTTGTTTGACTACCTCGGAAAGCGGCTCGAGCGACTGGATCAGAATGAGTCTTGGTGGTCGATTACACTTGTATTTAGCGCTGCCCACTTGTGATCTGATCACCCAAAACACATGTTAAGGCAAAGGGTAAGCAGGGTCTTGGTTCCCGATGGACGTAGGCAGGATAGCTGCTCCCCCCTTCCCACCACGGTGATGCTTTTATCGAGGCAACCCTTTGTTACTCACACTTAAATTGAGAGGACAACTCCACATGGTGAACATAATTTGCTCAGTGCAAAGTTTATACTGCAAAACCAGATTATTTCCACTTTCCACTAATACAGGACAGACTCAGCCATAATCACAAAAGGGTGTGAGCCAAGAGAACAAGGGCTGGGTGAGTAATCACGCTGCCACCGAACACCAACAACAACAGCTAACAAAGAACTCGAGTGGAGGAAATCACACCGCTAAGAGATCACATGTCCAAAGTGAGTCAGTCCCAGTGCGGCTCTGAGGTATTAGCAACTTTTTACTTCATGTGTTTGTTTCCCACCATGTTCTATATTTACATCAGTTTCAAGCAGATGAGCTTCTACCAGTCCAACATAAAGGACTGCTTGTGCCTCTCTAACAGCTCGACAGCTGGCCTGACACGAAGCACACGGTGAGCACACTGACACATTACTCAGACAGTAATAGGTCACAAGGGACAGAAAGAAAGGGAACATCACTGCAGGAACTCTGCTCTTCATTACAATCGTATGACACTCGTTAAGCTAATCAGGTCATTCACAGTCTGTTATTGCATTTGGAAAAGCATGCACATTGGCAGATGCCGGTGTGAGAAGAGAAAACAACAACTACGGGCGGCTGAATCAGACTCGACGTGCTCTTTAGGTGCCATCTCAGAGGTGAAATTAGCTTCACAAAACGTTTCAGATGTTTTAAAATAAGACATGAAATGAGGCTGCATCTTGTTACGGGCTGCCTTTGGGGTAAGTAAACGCTCTTACTGGTGACGGGGGCGGCGTTGTTTGGAGTGTCCGCCCTCAGGTACTGCGTGGTCTGGGTGGACGGCTGAGAGAGGCCCTGCGAGCTCCCACTGTCGCTCACACTGAAACACACAAAGGAGGAACACGGAGCAGTTATCCAGAGGCAAGCCATCACTAAGTTTGAGTCAAGTCCTTCCTAAGTTCTTTGTAACTACAAGCTAGTTTCAAACTAGTCAATCACTAAATCAGGTTGCAGCACTGAAGCTGAATATCTTAGCCAGAGAAGATCTCCACTTAATTAAGACCTTTGTATAACCAGGCTATGTTTGATCTCACAATGCTCTCCAACAGACACTGAACTGAATTATAGACCAACTAAAAACACTGAGGCTGCAACTAAAAATGATTTTCACTGTAAATGAATGTTTAGTTTCTGATTGTTTGGTTGATGAAGTCAGAAAACAGCAAAAAATGTTGATCAGAATTTTCCAGAGCCCACAGTAACGTCTTCAGACGCCTTCTTTGTTTAACTACTAGTCTAAAACCCAAAGATACTCAGTTTACCATCATAAAACACTACAAAAAAAAAGCTAATATTTACATCTGAGAAGCTGAAGGCAGCGAATTCTGGGTAGTAAGTGAATCAAAGTACTTTGGCAAACCAACATAACATCAACCAGATTTAGTGAAAGTGTCACATTTGACAGATTTCCATGAGTCTCAATTCAAATGTCCCGATGCCGAAGCTCTTCAAATCAACAGCAGAGGGAGGATGTAAAGATCTCGTTTCACATCGATATCTGATGACCTGCGTTGCTGCCTGCAGCCATCTGGAGTGGAGGCTACAGGAACTGAACAACAGGAAAGCTACAGTGCAGGTTTCAGCTTGATCTAATCCTCTCTGTGGAGATGACCTATTTCTGTTGGTCTTTGAACGGCAGCATTCTGCAGAAAAATAACTTCCACAGGTGACAGATACAAGGCTGCAGACCTGCTGCGCCGTGTGCTGGTTTCCATTGGCTGATATTCAGCAGTGACTGCGGCCCGTTTGGACAAACTGAAGAACAAACCTGTCCTCCATCTCCACTCTCTTCATGCTGTGCAGGTGCAGGATGGCCAGGATGATGGCCACGAGGAAGATGACAATGCAGCACACGCTCACACTGATGTAGAATACCTGGGTGGAGGTGGTGGGGGTGGTGACACCATCTACTGATGACAAGAAGCCACACATTAACAGTCAAGTCACAGCAATGGAGAAACTCTGGAAAATGGGGCATCGCTGCACACAAAACATCAGAAAATGACAGAAAGCTTTGGCGGCATTTGCTATTATGAAAGATCAGAGGAAAAACATGAGGCTAAGACCTAAAGACACGACGGAGAGAGAAACTTTAAGTGCACCGACGGCTCCGCTCTGCCTTAATGGAGGCCTGGAAGAGTAAAGGCTGCGTCCAGGATGAGAGCTTTTCTCATCACCTCTCTAAAAGCCTCTGAGGGCCCGAGGTTCATCGGGCCCAGCCAAGCAGAAGGGAGACAACCCACTAATGGCAGTGGGGGTAGTGGGCTCGAAAAGAGTCTGAATAAAACCCACTGAAAAAAGACAAGCAGTCTGAGGGGTGGGGGCTGAAAGAGCGCACTTCAATGGGAGAATGAATCCCTCTCTTTGGGCTCTGACATCATTCGCCTTGGTTACGGAGAGTTTGACTGAAGTGCAGACTTCTCATTAATAACGCAGCCTTGGTCTGATCAGGCCGATGCCGCCTATGACACACGACACACGGAGCTGTGAGACAAAGACAAGCAGAGCTGGAGCCAGATCACTTACAGTCAGGCCGTGGTACAGTGTTGTTGTTGAGGGGAATGTGAATACTCGGGTCAGAATCCATTCCTGTTGACAGAGAAAGGAAGAATCACATTAACTCTGCTGTCAGACTTCATCCACACAGCGACATATTCAGTACAGTATGTACAGCTCAAACATCTAATGAAACTACAACAGGCCATGACGAGGCTGAGAGGCTCATGGACTTCAAATATAAAGCAAATCAGAGCGATGCCACATTTAAAAGCTGTTAATGCTCCATTAAAGATGTGCGTCTGAGGTGAGGCTTCGCTAATCAAGAACATCCAGAACTGTTCCCTCTGATAGTTCCTAGGACAGAAAAGGACTCAGTCAGAAGCCCAGAGACAGAAACCTGGAACAGTTTTTAGGTCACGCTCCTGAGCTCCTAAAAAGGCCTCTTGGCTCCTTGAAAAGTTCCAGTAGTTAAAGTCAGTGAGCTCAGGGGTGTGATTACATTATCACTGTCTGTCCTCTGCCACAACACCACAGGTGCAACCCAGGGAAAGAAAGGCGTCAGGTGTGACGGCTGAAGGTGCCTTCAGAGCGCACAAAGAATCTCTTATGGCTGCGACTTTGACTCGCGCTCAAAATAAGACGGGGATGAATTTGTTTCCACGCGGCGTATGGCACGAAGCCGCTCGGCCACATGTAATTACCTTCAGCTTGAAAAAAGCACAGAAGTGAACACAGAATACAAAACCTCTGACGCACAGAGCTGGCAAATTCACGCAAAAGCCTCGACTCTCCACGCGCTCCACGTTCTGAACAGCCTCTACTGGGTCAACCCAACAGACACTTTTAGGCGTTACAGCAGGGAAAGCACAGGTGTTACTAATAACATTCACGACGGCTCTGCTCCGCTGAAATGACCCAGCAGGCACGGCACCAATGCTGCTTTCAATTACACCTGTGCTTCCCCGGCTGTGGAAAGGTCTACAGGTGGATAAATGATACTGGCTGCACTACTTTCTCGTTGTGTACTTCTGACCACACCTTTGTTTAGATTATTGTCTCTTTTTGAGGATACTCACTTTTGTAGCACATTTTCCTCCTCTTGAAGTTGAGCACTGTGTAGTTGTTGGCATGGATGGTTAGATTGAGCTGCACTGTTAAAACAGCCTCTCCATCCACCTTGCCGGAACAGAAGAGGTCCACTCTAAACACTGCACACACACACATTCACACACACATCATTTAGGAAACCTTTTAGATGTGTGATAGCTGGTTTAAATCCACGCCTCACCTGTCAGAGATGCATGAAATCAGTGAATCGGTGAAGATCGACTTAGTTGTGAAAGTGGTTTTGGTTTAGCAGAATCGTCTGAGAGCTGTGACTGTAAACCATTAGCTCTCACTTTTAAGGCTGAAATCTTCACACGTGATGTATAATTTCACAATGACGTTACAGTACAGTCAAAAATTGAAAAACGATTAAGCTAATCCATCGAGAAAAAGGTTCAAAGCAACATTTTGACATGCTGGCCCACTTCTGGGCTCTGAGCGGTCACCAGGTCACCAGCAGTGACTTAATTATTAGTTATCTGAGACATACTGGTTGGCAGATTTTGTTACCTTTGAGCACAGAAGGCTAACAGTTTCACCCCTTTTCCAGTCTTTATGCTAAGCTAAGCTAACCAGCTGCTGCCTCCGGCTCCAGTTTTAATTGACAGATATGATCATCTAACTCGAACCAAGCCTACATGATACAGCAACCAAACAACAATGTCCACAAACTACAAGCATGTATGTGACGAACCAGAGGGAACACGGGGCACCTCCCCCTGACTGGAGATGTTGCTCCGTGGTTGGTTCATGGCGACAGGGTTCTCCATGTGGAAGCCAAGCCGGTAGTCAACCTGTAAACAAAGAGCCATGGAGGAAAGTTGTCAGCACGTAAATGGACTGCTGATTAATGGATCACTTGAGATGCCGAGGCTCACCTTTGTCTTGGAGTGCCATGTGAAGTGAAGGCTGTTGGTCTCGCTGGGCACAGGCAGCGTGAAGGACAGAGCGTAATGATTCACCACATTGTCTCGCACATAGTAGAGCTCTGCATCGAGGCCTGCGTGACCACAGAGGACATCAAATGAGAAAACGTTGGGATCAATTCACTGAATGTACCACCACACAGGACATGAAAAAGGGGGGAAGGACACACACACACACACACACACACACACACACACACACACACACACACACACACACACAGAGTGAGCCTGGGGGAAGTGGTACGACGAGGCGTCCCCCGCCACTGAGAGAGATGGACGAAGCACATCTGTTAGTACTTGAGACCTCTTAGTGCCCAAGTGAAAAACTTCAAAACGTTCAAGTGAGACAACGTCCAAAATATGACCGCAATTTTCTGTCCAGGAAGCAAAAGTGGGCAGGGGAAGGGGTTAAGAGGAAGGGACTGGAACGCCTCGGACAGAAAAATGTGAACTCGCAGACAGCATCCACAGTCCTTCAGCCGCTCGGCCGTCAGTGGACGCATAGCTTAGGAAATGCCGTAGTACGCGAACATCACACAGCCAGATGAGTCAGGACTGAGTCGACTTTCTCTCTCGTTCACTTTAACAAAGTCAAAGCCGGAAAGGTTTTTTCTCATGACTCCTGCCGCATCAAAAAGTCATCCAGCTCTGATGTGCGCTGGTGAAATCCCCGACCCCGGCCTGGGGCACCGCTGTCAGTCCTTGAAAGCGTCTGTCTGGCAGAGTGGGGTCGGTCTATCAGTCTCTGAGTATCTAGTTTAAAGAGAGGGGAAGAATGTGCCCAGGCTCCCCCAACACCCTCGGGCTGTCTCCGAGCTCTGGCTCAGAGACCTTTCTCACATTGGCTCAATTAAAAACATTCTCAGGCATTTACCAACTCAGAGGGGACGGCTGTTACGTAAACTAGCATCTAACCGAGCCCAAAGAGTCAGACTGCAGGCTGTGTTTTCCTTCAGTTTAAGGAACTGCTGCCTGTACATTTTCACTAAAACAGGAGGTTAAATAAATACATCTATACATGTAAAACAGTTACACAGATACACGATTATGATGACTGACTGGCTAAACAACACAGATTTGAGCAAGTTCAGTCTTGACTTTTTAACTCTCAATGAAAGCTGAGCAAACTCCATCTGCTGCTGAGCACCGGAGCAGGTGAAAGCTCCAGAAAAGGTTAGTAAGTGGACCTTGAATGAAGTTATTTCTTTGTAAGATTTGTATTGATTTCAATGCATAAGTCTGTAAGTATTTTATCGCCAATCAGACCTGCGCTAACCTGCATGGACTGACTTGTTTTTACTAATTTAGACATCAAATACATCAAACACAATACGTGTTTTTTCTTAAAATGGAATGCACTGACTCTCCTTTAAGGTCTTTTTTGGTGTCCACCAACTCCTGAGGGACATGCTAGGCTTATTAGCTGCTAAACATCAGGCTAGGTTCACCAGCCAGTGGCTAATCTTGTTTGCGTGTCTGTTGTCTGGAGCTGAGCGTTCAGGTGGAGTTGATTTTTAGAACTTCTCGGCTGCCCTCTGCATCCGAAAACGATGCTGACGAGAACAGTGAGAGTGAAGAAGAAAACCATAAAGGCAAAATGAGCTGACACCATGAAGCAGTGCAGAGCTGAGGTAAACTGCAGAGTCGGGTGACGACACACGTTCAAATCTGTGCAATCACAACAACACATATAAAAATGTTGATTACAGTATCTATAACCTTTGGCCTCGCTTTAAAGAACCAACTGGACCACTGGAACAGGAAAACACTGCGATTGTGATCAAACCTGCACAGTCTCTTCTGTGTGTACATGTAGGCAGCGAACAGATGTTGAGTCCTGTAATAATTGCCCTTCTCATGCTCCACTCTGTGTACTTCCCTTGTCTCAACATGTGGCCACACTGCTGTGATACCAATTAAACTATGCAACCAGACATAAAAGCCCAAAGAGGACCAGTGAGTTCAAGCCCCCCTCCCACAGCGCCACGGCCTTCCTGAAGGAACGGCAGCAGGAGCCCGTCAGCGTACGCAGACTGAGGACGGGGAACCGGTGGTTCCTGAGGTTAAGGAGGTTGAAGCGTGCGCTGCCGTTTCATCGCTGACTCACACTCTCTGCTCTCTGGAATGGCAAAACAGCATTCCTAGAAGGTGTGCCGGTAAACAAGACTGTCGATAGTGTGTAATCTGTACATATAAAGCGCCTCGCTGCATCATAGTTCTGTGTGCCGCTGCAGATATGAACGCTAATGCTAACAGCCTACTGGAAAATAACCACATCTTTCTGAATTCCAGCACAGTAACTTGGCAGCATGTTGTGTTTTGAGGGATTATTTCCTGCTGGACATTTCCATTTCTCTCTGCCGGTGTCAAGTGATTAACAGCAGCCAGGGCAGAGCGCACGGCGTCACCTGCACTGATCTGAAAACAACGACAGAGAAAAGCTAAATTAACTCTCACAGGAACAAACCCTCTGTTTTCACAGTTTGAAGCAGTTTTCCGTACAGCACGAAATAAATGACACCAAACGCTGGTGAAATAACCCTTAAAATAAATCTGTTATGTGAGATGATTACCGCACTCAATCATTAGTTTCAGCTCGTGCTGACAGCCCGTGTTACAGTCCGTAATACATTCTGTCTCAGTGCAAACCATTTTTCATGAATTAGCCTAAATAAGACATCAGCGAGCCCTTCCATCATACTAACGTGCATGTTTGTATAAATCCAGGTTTCACTGATGCGTAGTTTGGCCCACGCCGACATGCAGCCGTAAGAACCAACTGTTAAAATCAGCGCCACAGCTTTCGGCTCATGCTTGTCTGTCTCTACGCAGTCCTGTCACATACATCACAGTACTGTGAGGGAGTTCGTGGTCGCTGTAATCATTCCTCCATTTCTGGCCATGTTCCTTCCTAACATGAAAATCCACAGTCCCTGTTCTGTAAATGCTTTCAAAGGTTAATCCAAAGTTAATATAAGGCTTCAGCAGTCAGAGTTTGGCAAATCAAACAGACGTTTTCTAAAGTTACACTCTCTTCAGTACAAAATTCCTCCTTTGTGTTTTGCTGAAGCTTCATATGCCCAACAGTGAGCAGCAACTCTTTCAATGTACAGCATGTACAGCATCAGTGCTGCAACCTACCCTTCAACTCCCGCGTATCTACACACACAACATCTCTGATGGACCAATGAAAACGTGAATATACACTTTTCAGCCACAGCAAACACACACAGTATATACTTTATATAAAAAGTGGGTGAATAAATGTGCTACACACACCAGAACCAATGGATTAAGAAATAAACAACATTAAATTTTAAAAATCAGCTTGTTTCTCAGTAGTTAAGGATCGAGAGGAACACAATTATCTGCAGACTACACCGGGTGACAGGAGCGACGAGTCTACGAGTGTGAAGCTCGTGTGCTGCTGCTTCCTGATCAGTGAGTGAATCAGTGGTCTAAAACACATGATGCATACATCGATCCCCGAGTCACAGGCTGGTTGCTTTCCTCGTGATAACAAATGCCAGCGTCACACACAGCATGGCGCCTTAAACTGTACCAAACTGTGCATGGTACATATTGCTGTCTTATGGTAAAGGTCCATTTCTCTGTGCAGTTGATTTCTTTGGCCTCTGCAGTCCAGTTGTCCTTTGCTGGAGGGTTTGGCAGCAGCCACCATGTCTGTCGTCACCATGGCAGCTTTTCTGTCACCCCGAGCCATGACTGTGTCTGGTATAACGTGACAAAAGAGCAATTAACTTCTCTTCCAACAGTTTCTAGTATTTCTTTGGCCATCTCTTGCCAATATGAAAAACTTGACGCTGACTCCAGATGTCACTCTGTTCCTCACGGAATAAATTTCACTTCTGGAGTCACAAAATCTCACATTATGTTCTTCCAGCAGAACTCTCTGGGACTTTCAGTTGATAGTCTTCACCCTCTATCATCACAATCATCTTCACGGATCTCCAGGAAGGGCTCTTTCTCCCATTTCTGTTGGACACACACAGCAGTGCATTTTTCGGAGGTCTCGTGTTCTGTTGTCTATTGATCAAGTTAGTAAAGTCGTGTCTGATCTTGAGAAATCTGGAGAAATCTTTCTTTTCAAGGCTAAATGTATTTGAAAGCTGTTGAAAGACTCTAAGCCATTATCACTGCTAGTTACACTGCAGTAAGCTGTTACACGTTATGTGTCAGTGCCTAAAAAGTCGGCATCATTTCAGTATTCTTGCATGCTACCGTGCAGGTCTTCAGCCGTACTTTGGTGCACTGATTTCATTCACCTGGATAAAAATACTGGTGTTAGTAAGTAGACTAGTAAAGGTAAACCAAAGTGAATCAATTCCACACACTGAAGGGGGTCTATCCTACAATTTTTTCAATTCATCCCTGGTTTGGTTAATCTTGTCCCTAAATTCAATTCATTCCTTCTTTGCATCCTGTATCTTTAAAGCAGAACAAACCGCCTTTGTCTCAGCATGTATGCTAGCCAGTGAGCTAGCTTCAGTCCACGGCGAGGTGGGCTAGCAACCTGGTCGCACTCCGTGGCTGATTTCTCGTCTTTCTTTTCTGATCTTGCGGTCACTAAACCTTTAGCTTTTATGAGTTTATCTCTTTCCGTATTCTTGACAGTAGTCGGACCGGGTTAAGGCAGTTCACGCTGGGAACTGGAGGACCTCGGGAAGAGGACCTGAGGAGCAGCCAATCAGGACCTGCTCGACTGCGTGCGGACGAAGACGACCAGTGTTTGTGAACAGATCATATATTTACTCTGGGTTTCCTTTCATGATTGTGTGCATGCAAGCAACCAAACCACAGACGTCCTCATGTTCTATTTCAATGAACAACTGAAGGAACGTCTCATCTGGAGCGCAGGCTAACCGATGCCCCCTGGTGGCCACAACAGTCGTGAACCAGTCAAATTACACAGAACGTCTCACACGATACAACACGAAACGAGCGGGAGAGGCTAACCATTCTTTACAGCCTGCCAACCGGATCTTGTATATCTATAGCTACACAATGCCAGTGCTTAAACAGGACCGTGTTGAAACAACATGCTCGACCTCATGAGTTTGACCAGGATTCAACATAAAATGAAACACCCTGCTGACATTCCTCAAGTACCACCACACTGAACCTCGGACCTTCCCCCGTTCAATCAGTCCTCTGGCAGCTCCACCGGAGTAGAATTTAAGTACCTTGCTCAAGGGCACATTGACACTTCTTTCAGCTGTGGGAGGATTATTCACTCGCCTCCCCTCCCCTGCTTTTTTTCACCAGCTGAGACACTTAAACTGACATGGATTCTTTTAGATAACATCACATTTAAAGTAGTAGAGATGTACTAGAAATGGCCGTTCTTTTCAGACACTGATGTCAACATAAAACTATGAATTACAGCAACAAATCAGGGCTAATAAATCAAAGTTTGTCTTAACATTTGGGCTCTGCAGGGCCTTAAGTCCACATGCGGTGTTCTCTTGCAGGCTGTGGATCACGTTGCAGACTCTGAAAGAGGGGAACAAAAGGTGGCGGTGGCCAGGTGGTAAGGTCCAGGACAGATTTAACAAAGACCCTCTTGTACGCACAGTCGACACCGTATCTCCCAAAGGCTTCATCCCTGAGTGCCCAGGAGATAAACACTGCCTCCAGCCCCTCACCGGGAAGATACTGGCCACATTAACCAAGGAAGGAGAAAATGAGGGCCTGCGTGAAACTCTATCAGCTGGAAACTCCAAACAAATCCACAGGCAGGCATGAATGAGGCAGGAGAGAGGAGGACGATGGACGAAGGGTCTCAAGATCTGAGATATCGGACACAGAAGAGGAGCGACAAACTGAGGAGACCGGGGTTTGGTCTGCGATTGAAAAAGACGTCACGTAAAGTCGCCTGATGCTACGATCTCTACGGATTAGATGAGCCGCTAGCTGAAAGGTAAAATGAAGGATATCATAACTGCTCCAGACTTCACTTAGTAATGTTAATCACTGCCAACCAGCACGTTTGGGAAAACAGAAGGCAAAGCACTCATACTCCTTCAGAAAAGTACGTCCATCAGCAGTGACAGATTCAGAACAAACACATGACTGACTGGACAAACTCTTTGTCCCACAACAAATCTGATAAGACTGGTCTGACATGAAAATTACAGCATGACACACGCAAACCAAATTCACAACAGGCAGCGCTTTAAGTGATTGAAATGATCATGAGACTTGCTATTCGCTTCATAAACTAAAGCTCATTTCAATAGCTTTCACGTTTCATTTCAGCACACAGCAGCCGAGGCTGCCGAATGTAGTTTTAAGGTGTTTAATAAAAACGTGGAGGCCTATCAGCTCCTGAGAGGAACACTGGTTTAGAACACATCATGTTAGAAAGCTTGAAAATGAAAACATGTTATGAATAATACACAGAAAAAGTGCATCATGTTTTGTTTTTTTCTCTAGAAGATATCATTTTGGCTCTGAATCCTCTGTTTTAATAACATCCTCTAACACGAGGCACCGGGTTAACAGTTTGAGCAGGAAATCACCTGACATGCCATCCATCTCACAGTTGGCTCTCAGAGAGCTTCAACTCTTTTTCAGGTTACAGTCTGCAGGATTGGAGCAAACAGAATAGGTGTGTAGTTTTAGCTGTCCTGCAGGTTTAACCTTATCATAACCCTCAGCGCTGAGGTGTGGAAACCACCTGCATCTTTACACCGACAGGTGAAGATAATCCAAAAAAAGACGCAAGATGAGACACAAAACCTGATCATCTGATGTGTTTAAGTGCAATGGAAACAGACAAACTATGGCATCAGAACATCAGATCTGCATGGAGCGATGTGGAGACTGTAATCGTCCTCAAATGAATACATAACAGGAACATAAACGCCACATTTCCATCACATTTTCAACACGGCCTTCCATTTTGACTGCTGCATAACAGACGTGGATGGAAACATGCATGCAATTTTCTTTTTCTTTGCAGATTTTGGTGAATTTCAGCTCAACTCTGTGCTTCTTTTGGACGGAAACTTGACTCGTGAGGCTTTTTCACTTGCCAGAGGTTAGGCAAAGCCAAGCTTCAGTGCATGTCCCAACAGAAAAGCAAGACAAGTCTCTCCACTTCCAGCTACTGAAGAAAAGCCTCAAAGCATTAAAGCGTTTAAATGAAAAGGCAAGCGGGATAATTATGCAGAATAAAATTATGGTGACGTCGTTTGTTATCTGAATAAAACAAAACCAAACATCCTGAAGACACCAGTCAGGCTCAGCAGCAGCACTGGTTGCAGGACTTGTCACTCTGAAAGTATCTTGCAGCTAGAAGAAAAACACACATTAAGCCACAATCTGTGGTTTTCTTTGACTCACTTCAAAGAAACCATACATCAGTTTCCCCCCTTTATTCTACGAAGACCCCCGAGGCCAGACGAGCATGGAGGCAGGGCGAGGAAACTGAGGAGGGCTGTCTGCCTCCGTCGTCACAGGCACCTCGTTGATGGTTATTTGTTGCTTAAAGGGGCTCCGCGGTTTACTCAACAAATATCAAATGGTTGACTGAAAAACGATTAGCTGTTTGAGGCGGGATTGCTTCATCTTGAGCTGACTAACGGGTCATTTAAGGGGTCTCACGCACCCCACCTTACTCATCTATTTTTGGATGCTGTTTAACATGGACAGCTTTGTGAGTCCAGCAGCAGCTTGAAAGCCTGGGCTGTGAGAGCAAGGTCAAATATTTTTCTATTTTTCAGCTTAGAAAGGTGTGCTTCCTAACTAAACTGTAATCTCAGAGAAATGCTGCAGAAACTAGAAGGAAATATCTGCCTTCAACATCCACTGCTTCTAACATTTCCAGAACAAGATGGCAAAATTAAATCAATCTAACTCAAGCGTGGCTGTATTCTTAATACAATTACAGAGCAACAAGCAGGAAAAAAACCCCGTGGTTGTATATTTCCATTGCCAATGTTCCAGTTTTAACACAAGGGAAACGATCTATGAGACGGGAATCTGCTGTTGGAGCAAAGAGCCATCTTTTGTCTGCGAGCGGGGGCTGTCGGACAAAGACGTGAAGGCAGGGGCTCCTCTCGTCAGGATCTTTGGAGAGTGGCATGAGGGACATGAATGCTGCTGCCAATCACTCCTCGCTGTTCACAGGCTCTTTTTCAAAGCCCCTGCTTGCCTTTCAGCTCTTTGGAGGAGGAGGAGGAGGAGGAGGGGGCCTCTTCGCCGATATGCACTTGGCTCTTCAAAACACAAGGACAATTTTGCACTCTTCTTTAAAAGAGTGGGATATTTTGATTTTTGCATGCTCATCCAGAGGGATTACTCTTGTTGGTGGACAGAATGACACCAGGTGGAGTTTGTCTGATTATAATCTGTCAACAACTGTAGCCGCACAAAAGACACCCCCCCCCCCCCCCAAGCAAAGTATTGGAAGAAACATTTTGATGGGGAACAGCTTATTTTGTCCGAACAATACCAATTTTGGTTGGGGCTGGAGAGCCATGGCTTTGCTTTGACTGGAGAAGCTCTGCTCTACTACAGTGAGCGGCGAGCCCGGTGACAGAGCGAGCAGTATGCCATGCACGAAGCAGAAAACAGACGCTCTTAGTGCTTACTTTCCACCGAGAAAAATTCCTCAGAGTAATGTGTTAGGGATCAAGTCAACTGGTGATTCCACCGTGGAAAACTGGGCTCAAAGGGTCATTATTATAGGAGACAGCAAATGAATGTACAGAAAACCTATTTTTACTTCATCCCTCGTCTTCTAAATTATCACATGGATGTTCAGAATGCCAGCAAACGGGGGTAGAAAGAAAGCTATTGAAGGCTGTAAGGCCAGTGTCACAGCTCGGGTCATGGGCCTTATGGCTGCGGTCTCTGAGATTCGCCTGGTGTTCAGCGAGCAGCGCGATGCAGCGTCTCCCTCGCAACAACCTTAACGCGTTTCTGAACAACATTAAAAATAAAAGACTTTTCTGACACTTTAAAGACTAATTGACCAATCACTTCTCCCCTGGGACTGAATTGTAGGTGGCGTGGATCTAAAAAGAGCGAGTGTGACCCAGATCAGAAGCATTTCCGCCCCCGTGGTCCCATAACTTGCCATGTTCTGCCAATTCAAACCCAGGATGCGGGTCTTGAGACACAGCTGATGTGGGAGCTCGGGGTAGGAATGCATGTGGACAGTGAGGTTCTTCAGACAGACAGTTCACTCCCCATTAGTCATATGCAAAAACAATCAGGGATGCCGCCGCAGTTCATCCGCAGACAAACACGCTGTGCATGCAAAACCCCGCTTCAGCTCAGGCACGACGTCTTCCTGTTCCTGACCAACCCCCCGAGGGTCAGGTTGTTTGTTAAAGTTATCAAAATGAAACCCTGAACAGTCAGTCCATCTGCTGAAAAAGCAGAGACCACAGCGAGGCTGTCTTACTTGGTGATGTCACTTTTTCCCCTCTCACCATAATGTCTCGATGCTTTGCTGGAAAATGCGATTGTGATTCTGTATTGTGAACAGTTGTGAGGAATGTGGAGCCAATGCATTTGAAGAAACTTCAAAATGGTCACAACGGAGCTTAGTGGGGATTTTAAACCACGTTAAACATGGTTGAGGAATGCTCATGGGATTTAGCAAAGGTCCAACACATCAGGTTTTGGCACCGCTGAACATTATGAATAATCGTATGTACAGTTAAGTGATGTCAGAAAACCATGTGACCTGCCCTGAAAGAGCGGTCTGCACAACATTACACCACATAAGTTTATAGTATATAATACTGACATTACATTAGTGCTAGACTTGATAATACTCAATTTTCAAGTATAATCATAACATACAAAAGCTGCTTTATGTTCATTGCTGGCAACTACATGTCGTCCATCTCAGGGTTAATGACAAACTGCTGGTTCATCACCTCTGAGACTGTAATTAAAAGTTTGATCTGCTCATGATATTCTGCAGAGCGGCTGCTTGAACTAACATTAACTTCACACTTAATGCACAAATAACTTCACAGGTCCAAAATAAAGACTGTCACTACTGCTCACTATCAGCCAGCTGACAGTTTCTTACGCTAACGAGGCTGCTGGAGGAAGACTCGCAGCAGGGTTGGTCTTCTTGAACGGCAAAAAGGACAAAGTCTTTGTCTTTTCAACGACGTGTGTCGGTGTTTCCTTCTCAGCAAACAAACTGTACAGACACCAGCATGCTGAGAGCATCTAAACCAAAAATGAGCAGTACATTGGACTGAACCCCCCCGTGAAAGCAGCAGCCGACACATAACTCTCTAACCTCACACTGTTCTAGCAAAAGACATCGTCACATGCCATACCTGAAAACAGGTGTATTATTGCTGCAGCTCAGGACCCTCTACAGGCCTGTTTCACAGCTGACAGTCTGACTTGTCTTCTTAGGAAAAGCACTGGTGTCACTAATCACATGAACAATGGCTCTGCTCTGCTCAGGTGTCCCAATAAGCTTTGACAGTGTGACAGCGAGCCAGCATGCACAACACCGGGACCTTGAAACTGAAGCAGCGAAATGGAATTCAGCCACTATTAACTGCATTATTGACACCAGTGCCTTTCCCATTATGACACGTCTTCTGTGAAAAAGTCCCACTGTGTGCGCTGGCTCAGCTTACTGGGATGCTAATGTGGAACAGAGTCATTATCAGTGTTATTAATTACACCACACTTCTCCTGCCACCACAATGTCTTCTTACAAATCACAAATTATTATTCGCTCAACTACAAGCTTGGAAACAGAAGACAAATAATGTGCTGTCTTAATAAATGAACAAATCTAAACATGCCCAATATACTTGAGCAGCCATGACTGACGCTCTGGATGCTCTTATGTTAAATTAAAGATTGTCCAGAAACTCCCAGAAACGTAAGCAGACATCAGAGCTTTGAGGTTTAGAGAACAATTTTAGGAGATTACGTTCCTTTTTTGTGAACACTGGGAGCTGAAAGCAGCTGGACACAACATGCGTAATGCATTTTAATTCATTACTCTCCATTAAGACCTGTGCTGTTCCAGCTGGTTTAAAAACAACAGCAAACTCTGGATCTCCATGAATCTGCAGTGAGCCGACGCCATGCCAGCCTCACCTCCCTCCAACATGTTTTTTCCTTCAGTTCCCACTGCATCATGGAAGTTTCTTTCCACGCATACTCTCAGCTCCGCAAATAGTTGTCAAACATTAAGAGATTTCTCCATAGGACCAGACAAAGTTTCAAGCAAACCACAAGAGAGGCCCTCGTCTGGCAGCCGAAGATTAACTATAGCGTGATGGAGAACAAGAGGAACCAAAAAGGACGGAGTGAGCTTATGGTCTGACACCAGTCAGATTATAGAGGGGAGGAAAGGAGCCGAAATGTTTTTTTAAACAGCACAATGAGCGCTACATAAATGCTCTTGTCAAAAAGCCACAGACTACAATCATCTAGTTTACCTACTTACATCTTTAAAAGCATCACGAGATGCAGTGAGTCTGCCCTGAATGTGCATCTATAGGATACTCACCATGGAGTTAAACCATCAAAGGGCCTAAAGATAGTAACATATTTTTGTTTGATGGCTGGCAGCGCTGAATAACTCTGCATCGACACACAGCATTAAGAGAACTGCAGCTACTTCCTGTTCCGAACCAGGACACAGTTGATGCTTCCTCCTGGATGAGCGGACGACAGAAGAGCTGATCCTACAGAATCACAGGGAAAACACTGATGCCACCGCAAGATGACGATCCATTTCTTAACAGCAGTCAATCTGAGAAGCTGCAACATCAGCTTCCTCCCTCCACAAAGACGTTACACGCTAGCACTTCTACCCATTCATTAGACGGCACAGTGGCACTCACATGGCAAATGACTGGTTCCAAACTGCACCCTCCAGACATCTTCACTAAACCCTAAATTAACAACTTAGGACCGATCCCTCGGCTGGCTCGACCTTGGCACCAGGATAAGGGATATTACTCATTTAAGGCCAAATTCTGGAGTATAAACACAGCACAGCTCTGTCACTTCAGCAGATGTAACGAGTATTTTCTTTTTCTTGTGTGAAATGAAGGCACATGCCACGACGTCCCTGGCCCCAAACATCCAGAAGGCACAACTTTGTGCATCTTCCACAGCTGCATAATGGACTCAACAGCACTATCAACGCACGGGACCGCACTCGCCTCCCTGCAGCTTCATAAAGCCTCACATTCACATTCAACCACAAACACCCCCTCTGGTTGTTGTTTTTAAATACATGCTTTAGTCCCGTCCTCCTTTCCGCAACTCCTGGTGACCCATCAACACTTTCCTCGATGCAGCCCGAGGTCAAAACGCACCACAGCTGTGAAGCTGCTGAGAGCTCCAAGGCCGTTTTCTTCATGGTGTAATGTTGTACATAACAGCGGCATTGATTTCCATTAAAGATCCACTCATGATGTGGACAGGTTTCCATCTAAAACTGGACTGAGCTCCAGTGAAGCGTTACAGCTGACTGTTTAAAGAGCAGTCACAGTGATACAGTACGGCTGTAACTATCGATCTCAATTAATCAATTTACTGTTAAGTCTATTGAATGTCAGAAACTGAAGAAAAACATCAATCAGTGTTTCAAAAAGCCCCAAAATGACGTCCTCAGATGTCTCATTTTGTCCACAGCGCAAAGACATTCAGCTTATTGTCACAGAGGAGTGAAGAAACCAGAAAATATTCACATTGAAGCTCCAATCACAGAATTTTCCTTAAAAAAATACTCAAACCAATTAATCCATTATCAAAACAGCTGGTTGCAGCTCTGGTTGACTTTGGGTGTAAAGGCTAGTCACACTAATATGCACAGATCAGCTCATAAAAACCACTGAGATGACACAGAGCGCATTTTATGGCAGATGTTTATCTTATATTTACCCACAGCTTCCTTTTAAATCACAAGTAACGTGTTTTTCTGCTGTTATTGTTACAGAAACCTCCCAGAACTCGTTCAAAGACATGATCCTGTGGTTCTGCGCCTCTTCAGGGCTTCTCCCTTTATTTCTTAGCTTCACCTTAACATGGCACATGAACTTCATTTCGCGCATCACAGTTAACTTTGCAGACTTACAGCTGAATCTGGCTCAGAGTTAAATGCTTTACTGTGTGTGCTGTGCCAGGGAGCATTTACACCGAACTGACTGTTAACCCGTTCTGCATGCTGAGCTCACCGTGCCTGCTCTTCACTCACAGTGAGAATAAGCTGAAATGTGTCATTAGAGCTCAGTTTTTGGAGGGGAGGGGGGTATCACCTCACACACACACACACACACACACACACACACACAGAGATAACACCGATAATGAAGAGTTTACATGGAGGCCTGCTTACCCAACAGCTTCTTCACCTCCTCCACACTCATGTAGATGTTGACACTCGGGTTGTTGTTGCTGACGCCCGAAGCGCCGCTCGGGTTGGCGAGGCAGCCGGCCCCTTCCAGCAGCAGGAGGAAGAAGAAGCCCCCGAGCCTCCACAGCACCGAGTGTGGCCAACCTCGGGACTCGGGCGGGCTGCCAGAGCCGTGAGTCAACCCCAACATAGCAGTGGTCGTCTGGCTCGCAGTTGTTCTCGGTGTTCCCCAATCGCCAATTTCGTTCTCATCCGTATCTGAAGTTAATCCCGAGAGGCAACATTACGAGTTACTTCACGCCGCAGCGCCACTTTTACCCTTAACTCCTTTCCCACTCGCTTTTTTTTGTGTCCTTTCTTGCTAGCTGAGACGGGCTAAGTTAGCCGGAGCGGGCTAACTTTCGTCGGGTTGCGCTAACCGTCCGCGGTCGGACTGTCGCTGAATGTTTGAACGTTCAGGATATTTACGACGTTTTCCCAGCACTTAAAATACACACCGGATGTCGCCACATTGAGGCACTTTGACAGACGCGGGTGAAAAGGAAAGAAGGAGAAAAGTTCCCTCAAGCACCAAACTAGCTAATATATCCAGCTTCCTCCCTCCATGGTCTTTCCTCCCGTTGCTTTTTCCCCACTATCTCAGTTTTCACTCGGAGCAGGGAGGAGGGGGGGCAGCGGGGGCTCGCTGCTCCGACTTCAGGAGTGGAATGCCGCCTTCAGGTGCTGCTCGGAAACATTTCATACAAACGGAGAGTGGATGAACGAACCCAAATATAAGTCAGTTTGATTGCATCACATAAGCACCGAAGCCAAACAAACAGTGAACTCTCTCTTTAATCATAATTGTTTTCAGTGTACAATTATGTTAGGACTTTTTATCTTTAAATAAGCACTTACGAATGTACATCAGCAATAGTGGTATATCTTGTTCAATCATACACTGTAAATAGAGCCTGTGCATCTAGAGTGCATACAGTAAATGTGATTACGTATTATCAAAATATTTCCAAAACTCTCGCGACCGTAAGATCTCCAATGGGTGGGAGTTAGACACCTATTTCATAATATTCCGAGGTTCAGTGAAGGCTGCACAAAAACCGCAAATCTGGAGAACAAGTGGGATGATTATCCTGCCAAACTGCGAAATACTGCTAAATACTGTAATGTACCAAAACAAGTCGTAAAGCATCAGCTTCGAAATTAAAAGATAGAGTTAAATGAAGGGCATTCTGTGCGCTTTTAGTGTGTGTTGTGTTTGGTTTGCTCATGGGTCAGGTCAGTGGCCTGATGGGCCCTCAGTGAAGGGAAAGGTGGGAACTGTACTGCGCAACAACCCTGCTCTTTTTATCTCAGGTGTGACATTTCCTGATAAAACGACAGACGTGGACGGTTGAAAAGCATTTACACAGAGCACACCACACTGCACCCGTAATGCAGAACACAGCCTGGTAAATTATGTCATTTTTGCAGCAGATGAGGCTGCATGAGATTCATATTACAGTAGCTGCATACAGGCCAACTGCAGTGACTGTGGAGATCTGGCACAGTATACTCATTATGTAGAATACACAAATGTCTTGGTAAAGTTTTGTGGGACCACAAGTCTCCAAAACAGCTTCAATGCTCCCTGAAGCTCCACTGGAGGCATAAACACCATTCTTAGAAAACTTTGATGATCCTAAATCTCCCATAGATGTTGAGCTGGTTCGAGATGCGGTGAATGCGAAGGCCGTAACATGTGCTTTGTATGGAAGCATCTGCATTTGTTGTGTCTTATTTATCCTGGTTCTCCCTTTAATTTGCCTCCTGTCTGTATATAGAGGCCTGAGCGGTAGCACAAGTGTCATGTCAGATCTGCTGATGCTTGAGGATTTGGCGCTCTAACTTGGGCGAGTTGTTAAGCAGAGAGACCGTGGTGGTGAAGACGCTCTAGAGATGAACTGCTCGTTCTGACAGAGCAGTCTGTTTTTTTCTCAGGGGATTTTCGGATGAGAGGGATCACTGCTGATCAAGAACACACACACTGTGTGTTTTCTACCATGAGGCATGTCCCTATCTGCCTCATTCGGATTAAAGTTAGAGCTAGAGTCTTTATATTTTGCCAATCTGTGCTTACCGCTGTGTACTACGGTTAGCCAACAATATGGCGTAAAGTATGCACAGACAGTAGTAACTAGCAGTTTACATTTTAAGTCTGATGTACAGTATTCTGTTAAACAATATGCAGGTATCGCTCATACCAAGGACCCCGGGTTATTTAAATAACTTTGGTGACCATGTCTGAGCAGTAATACTGTACCCTGAAGAGATTATCTGCTTGAAAGGAAACATTCACACACACGTAACCCAAAATGCAAACATCCACCCAAAAAGACGCCAGAAGCACGAAACATTTTAGCATTTTTATTATTAAAATATTCACCTACAAAATGGCCTATAAACACTATTTACAGAATAGCGAGCAGTGATGCCTGCTAAGACACAGAGAAAGATATTAATACACAGAAAACACTGTGCATCGTTGTCGCAGGAAGAGATGAATTTATGGGGTGTGGAGAAAACATACATTTCCCATCGTCTGTATAAGGAGCTCGCGGGGCTGGTTTCAGGAAAAGACTGGGACTCGGAGCACTCTACAGTTATTTCCCTGAGGGACAAACCTGCAGCTGAATCACAAATAATAAAAACCTCTCCGGATGTGTCAGCATGGACATGGAAATGAGGTATATAAGGTGTCTGATGCAGCACAGTGGACTGCTTACCGCTAATATTG
Organism: Chaetodon auriga; assembly: GCF_051107435.1. Taxonomy (NCBI): domain Eukaryota; kingdom Metazoa; phylum Chordata; class Actinopteri; order Chaetodontiformes; family Chaetodontidae; genus Chaetodon; species Chaetodon auriga. The sequence continues at coordinate 27,205,502 of NC_135076.1, forward strand.
CATAAGTTCTGTATGAAAACCAGTCATCAAACGTCACAGGTGACACATGATTTGGGCCGTTTCTCACTTGTTCGATGGAAGTCCTTCCACGAAGCGCGGAGCTGCAGCAGCTCTCAGGAATGAACAAACACAAGCTCATTTTCAGATGAATGAAAATCTGTTCCTAAAGTGTTACAGTGGGTTCTGACAGGGCCTCTCAGCACAAACATGACCATAATCAGTTACTTCAAGTAGATTATAAACAACAAAATTGAAGTTAAGTTTTCCACATGACAGTGATGACAGTCCTTTCGTCAGCATCCGAGCGCTCTGCAAGGAAAGAAGAAAAGACTCATTTTCAGGAGAACTGCTGAAAATCTCGTGGTCCACGACAGAAGCGCTTCACGCTAACAAATATCATTATATGGACTGTGTTAAAGAAAACAAACCTTTATTGTTGTCTGTTCGTTCTTCTGGCTGCTGAGAGAGTTAACACGAGCGTGTGAGAAGAGTTGCACGGCTTTATTTGCTAAAAATACCAACACAGTCCAAACAGACAGTTCAGTTCAGACAGACTCACTCTGACTTTTCTTGGGAAGCGCTGGTTCACAAATCTCTCGATAGCAGACATCCTGCTGTACTTTGTACGTCCGTTTGTACCTGCGAAGGACACGACACACTCCTGGATTTAATCCTTTAGTTACGATTAATCTTCAGATGTGCACTTGCGTAAACATCACATACGTCATGATGAGCAGAAGCATGCAAGGCCAGAACAGGAGGTCTGGGTCTGATAAGGACTTACAGGTAGTGGCACACTCCGCCCTCCCAGACGGGCACACTCTTGGTCTCAGAGTAGAGACGGGTGCAGGGGTGCGGCACTCGCTGGCACACTGCAAACAGCGGTCACACACAACATGAGGCATGAATGTCTGGAGTGTCGCGAGCGAGGAAAGTCTGCTGGATGGTTTAGGAGTCATGTGGGATGGAGCCGGGCTCTGCTCCTTGGCTGATGGATGGTTTTAGGAAAGGAATGTTTAAACAATCCGACGCTGGATGTTTAGGTGACGGGACGGGCTCGAGAGGGCCGAGAGCGTGTCCAGTGCGTCCTCATACGCAGTTTCATCAGCTTCATCAGCTTCATCAGCGTCTAATAATTACTGAGTTCCAGCTGATGTTGGTTTACTGAGCTTCACTGTGTTTTTCACGGCATGTCACAGAACGTTTCCTACATGTGCTTAGTGTGAAAAACAGGATATTTTAGACCCTTTACTCCATCAAATTGTGCACAATTCTTTGCAGATGTGTGCTATGACCTTTTTATTTATAATGAGTTTTAAAAGAACAGCTCGGCTAACACATCCAGTACAAGTCTGCTCATATTTCAAAATGCTCATTATTGCAAACTGATCAGCTGTAGATTCATGCACGCTCCCTGTGAGATGTGTGTGCAGTCTCTGCTCTGCCTCCTTGGATAATGACATGAAGGTCAATATATTTTCATACGGTAATAAAGTTATCCAAAAATCATGCCAGAAATAAGTGAAATTCTTCAGTAACTCAGTAAGTTTTTCATTTTGTTGTTGTGTAAGAACTGTGTGACTGTGTGACTCCTGTTTGCAGGACGCTCTGGATGTCCTGATGACTTCTGAATTGAAGAAAATATGATTCCAGCAGCTTCTGATTAAGGCGAAGATGCCAATGAGCTGAATAGTCATTGATATGAATACGTTGCTGTTCAACAGGAAATTCATGCTCCTAATCTGGGATGTATCTCTGATTTAATATTGGTGTCATATAATCAGATGCATAATTTGTCATCAATAGATTCAATACAAGCTGGCAGCTTGAGTCACAGCTGACTAAAAAGTAATGGGAGTGTGTGAGCCATCTGCAGATTTGGGACTTTTGAGGGATCTTATGAAAACCTTCATTGATAATATGAAAATGTTTTGTTATCATTGTCACAGAATGTCTGTTATTTTGCTTATAAATCTGAGGAAAGCTGTCTGAGGCACAGACTAATTTCTTGTTCTTTTGTGTTATTTCAGTCAAAATCAGGCTGAAAATTTACAGCTGAGACACCAGAAAGACAACATCAACCTCAGTCCAATCAGAACAAAGAAGGCTACTGTCTGCGGGTAATAAACTGCTGCCTCATAACCCCCAGAACATCCAGAAGAAGCACCGAAAAGTGGTGCAGGGCAAATAATATGGTGCTTTGTGCTTTGGCTGACACTGTATTCATGTTCGTGCCCGTAAGCCTTGAAGTTAACAAAGCCATCAAAGTTTATGTCAGAGGGGTCAACTGTCAGTGGAGTGTTTCCTGCTTTTACAGAGCCAGAGGTCTAAACATAGCTCAGTGCTCTGTCAGTTTACACGATGAAATGCAAATCTAACATAGATTCTACTGTAAGTTCACACCATGAGATGCTGCAGTTACACTGAGAGACAGCAGAATTACGACCCTCAGGAGCAGACAGGGCTGTAAATCCTGCTCTGACTCTCAGACATTCTGACATTCAGACAGCTGCTGAGCGGACATGTTGCACCAGAAGTGGGCATGAACGCCAACACTCAGTTTAATGCCTTTCAGAGAGAAAAACCTAAAAAAGGTCGGGTTGTTTTCACTGCAAATCACATTATGTCATGTACGTTTTTGGACACGAGGAGAACATGTGAGCTCTACACAGAAACCTGGGACCTTCTGAGGTGACAGTGATAAATCTGAGCCACCAAACATCAAAATCTCCTTCATCCCCATCAGCCTCTGCTGTACTTCATGTTTAGTGCTAATTAGCAAACATCAGCAGGCTAACATGCTAAACTAAGATGCGAACATGGTAAAAATTACACTTGCATCCATCAGCATGTTTGCATTGCCGTTGCGTGAGCTCCGAGCGCCACTGTGTCTGAGTACAACCTGACAGATCTGCTGGCACAGCTGCTGCCTCTAACGCTCGTTAAGACAAGATTTAATTGATTTAAAGGAAACATCTACATGGGTGGACCCTGCATCTCACCTAACGCCAGACGGGCTCAAGACAATTCAGCGTTACTGACTTCACTGATCAACTTGTAGACCCAGAGTTGAAGACAAAAGTCAGTAAATTAAAATCCATGACTGTCCAGTGCATTTGCTCTTTTGTGTGTGTGTGTGTGTGTGTGTGCGTGCGTTGACAGGAAGCACGTAAACTTACACAGTTCACACTGTCTGCCCTTGAACCCCGGTGCGCAGTCGCAGACGAAGGAGTCGCCTCCGCCCGCACACGTTCCTCCGTTCTGGCAGGGCAGACTGCGGCAGTCCTGTGGCAGCTCTGAAAGACAACAGCTGCCATCAACATCCACACTGCAGAATGAGTCCGGCTCTCAGGTTTCAGGCCCACTACTCGACATTATTTACAGCTGATACCATGTGTTGATAGCCCCCAGCTCGTACACCACTTCCCCTTTTCTTTTTTAACAAACTGCCTTCCTGAATGTTACGTCTTTGTCTTTCAAGGTTAGCATCCTCGCTGACATTTCAATCACACGTAGCAAACACACGCGACACAGATGATGACTCCCACGTCTAAAGGCTGATAAGCAGACACTTTCCAGCAGGACGTTCATCTCGTGTATCAGCTGGGATCAGTTACAGGGCAGATGACACTCACCAGGCTTTGCTTTTAAACCTTCTTCCTGCATCTCGAGCGCGAGGCTGATTTTGTTTGTTGTTTCTTCCATCTTCTCTAATTTGATTGGTGCGTCAGGTTCTGCAAGGCAAAACACTTCCTGTCACGAATCAGCGTGAAAAGACAAAATGAATGACAGGTCGCAGGGTCACTCAGGTAAAATGGAGATGTCATCCCAACTGAGACACTGCGTTCCTCAGCCTGCGACAGTGAAACACGACATCACTGATTTGGCAAAATGGTCAAAGTCATATTACGACATCACAGGAGTAACATGATTAAGACGGGCAGAGCAATCCTGGAGAGGAGGCTTATTCTCTAGAGCTCAAGATAACATCTGCTTCTCTGTTTAGGCTATAGGCTGCGTATAAACCTGCACTGGGATGCATTAACTTAAAAAAAGGAACATACATTACAAAAAATGACCATAATCTGCTCGATAAAGCGAACAGCATGTGTCCGATAACGTGGGCGTGTTCGTGTGACGGCAGAGAGTCCAGTTTACGTTCGAGGAGCAGCTATATTTCATCCAGACAGCCCATGGTTAGGAACATATGGTTATGGGATCATGGCCTAAGTTATTCCATCTGCATTATGATAAGAAAATAACATTACTCTTTCATTGTTTGGACATCCTGAGCAAATCCGAACTGTTTCAATATGCTGTGAGGCGCTAGTTTCCTAGATGTCAGGGACTCGCAGGAGCGTCCTGCTGAATCAAATCTGGCCGTAGAAGCAGAATAAATAACTTTATTGAGCGGTTGTGTCAAATATCAACATGACAGCTTTGCCTCTTGTGTCAAACACGGTAAATAACACAGTCAATGTTTTGGAGAAACTGTCAAACAGTGTTACAGCAGCGACTCTGCTGAATGTTTATCACGCAGCCGCTCCTGCTCGTACTTACTGGTGCGATGTCGAATGGCTTTTCGAGGCAGGTTAGTGAACTTGGCTGTTATCCTTCCCCGTCTGTCAATGAGTTCTGTGTATCTGCAACATAGAAGACAATGCAAGCTGGAAACATGGAGAGAAGGTCTTTTCACGGCTCTTTAACGACCATCAACGCTCCACGTCTACCTGGGCAGTTCCTCCGAGTTCTCGGTTTCTGCCGTGCCCGCCAGGACCTGAGGCTGAGAGGGGGGAGATGTGCGTCCGACCTGAGTCCCCTGTCCGGTTGGCCTCTCTCTTCTCCCTGATCTTGCCTCCATTGGCACTGGGTCAAAGGAAATGCACGCAGAATAAGTTCAGAAAGTCGCTTATTTGTACTCATATGAATTTTGATGGATTCAGAGAAGCAGAGTTTAATTTCTGTGGTGAAGCCGTCTGTGGTGAAAAGCAGTGCGAGGGTGACACTGAAACGTTCATCCACTCACGGGTGGTGAAGGCTAAGTGCTGAGGTATGCTGTGGATCTGCTCCTGCCCCGCGTTTTTGACGGATGTCAGAGCCACATAGTAGTGCTGTCCAGGCGTCAGCTCACGCAGCGTATATGATCCCAGTTTCCCATTGGGCAGGAAGCGGCTCCTGGTATTCAACCCTCGGGTCACGTTGACCACGAAGCCGTCGGGGACGTGTCTCGGGTGGCGGCTCCAGGCGATCTGCGCAGAGTTAGTGGTCACGTGGGACAGGGAGAGGTTCTGAGGGGGAAGAGGCCCTGAGGGAGAAGCACACGGCGATGAGTGTCAGACATGGTCGATGCTCTCTTCCTTCTCTCAACTACTTTTTAACTTTTTTTGCTGATTGACTGATTCACTAGATGTTTTATCACAGGATTCAGCTACATGTGCTACCAGCTAAAATCGGACCTGTCCCTTTAAAAATATCCCTTTTCATACTTAATAAATGAATGAATGTTTTTATGTGTTAAACACACAAAGTAACTGCTCCACCACACTCTGTACAAAGGGAAGAGAAAACTAAAGGAGAGCATGTACACGTGAAACTGCTTTATTCTTATTATTAATGGCTTATAGTAGGTTATAAAATATTTATTAACAGTTTACACAATCATTATATGTGCTTTATAGTGTGTTTACAGTTTAAATATAAGCTTCCTTCAAATGTGTTTAGGACTTCTTTTAAGTCTGTTAGTACTGAGCCTTCACTGAATGTGATGTTTTCAAAGGTTTGTACTTTTATAGGAGATGATCTTAAAGAAAAGACATAAAGTGAAGACTGAGCCACAAAACTGCACTGATTAAACAACCATACTGTCACCTACTTGTCCAGAACTGCAGTGGTCCAGCTGAGTGGCTGGTGGAGGGTAACTCGTCCGGTCTGATTCCACTCTGAGTCAACACATCCACGGTGTACATCTGACCGGGGAGCAATGAGCTGGGAAACAGAAAGAGGCACAAAGACATTGAACTACAGCAAACAACGCCTGGTACCTGACTGCATCAGCCATGTAAGCCTGTCAGGAGCCTGGAAACAGTGATGAAACAATGCCCTCTAGTGGTTAAAAGGTATATTACCCAAAGCCATTTAAAGTGCAGCACTTGAACAGCGCCCTTCAGTGGACAGATAGGGCGCTGCAGGTTTGCACAATAAATTGAAATCCTGTGTTTTCTGTGTTCTTTGTACCAAAATGAGCGGAGCCTGACCTGAAGGTGTGCTCAGTGGTGCTCGTGTTGAGTACGGCAGTGCGAGCCTCACTCCCGCCTGAAGGCAGCAGAGACACGTGCACCCTGCTGACGGCTGCGTGACGAGCTGCCTGAACCAGCCAGCTCAGCCACACCTGAGAGGAGGACACGTTGACCACCTGCAGCTGCTCCACCCGTCGAGGTCCTGCCACAGAAACACACGAGAAATTCATGCAAGCGAGTACACATGCACTCAAGCTAGTCCAGGAGCCTTCTCTCCTCTCACTGCTACAGCATTAACGAGCGTGCTCACTTGTGCGTATTAGTGCGGTGGCAGGCTGGCTGAGGTCGTTGCTGTTGGTGTTGCGTTTGATGGAGAAGGTGGAGATGTTGTACAGCAGGCCGGGCACCAGGCCTCGCATGACGTGGGTGGACTTCTGCCTGTCGAGGAGGTCTGATTTGCGATTGCTACGGCCCAGAGGACCATAAGTGACCATGAACCCACTGATCAGGCTCTGCGAGGGCTCCGGCTCGTCCCAGCGCAGCTCCACCTCGTTCTCCTCCACGCGCAGCACATTGAGACCGGAGGGAGGCAACAGGTCTGGGAACAGTGGCAACCTTACATGTCTAATCCATACATTAAATAATTACAGAGTTGTCTTTGCAGTCCAGAGGGTATGGGGTGACACAGATGCGGTCTCACTGACCTTTCTCACAGTCTTTGCCCGTGTGTCCTGTCTTGCAGACACAGTTGTAGTTGCCTCTTCTGTCACTCCTGCAGTGTCCACGGTTTCCACAGGGCTGCAGTACACACGGGTTCTCCACTTGGGGGTGACAAAGACAAACAGTTAGTACGATATGGTTCGTGTCACAGCTGAGCATGAGCTGTGTGAAATCAATAAAACAGACTGGTGAGGCAGCACAAAGTCACTCACACATCTGGCACTGGTCCCCGAAGAAACCGTCTTTGCATACGCACAAATAATTCCTCCTGTAACCCCGACACACGCCTCCATTCAGACAGGGGTTGGACTCACAGCTGTCCTGCTCTGCACACACATGTTCATGGTAGAATTTGATTTCTGTCCTGTTCAAATGCATAAGCTTTAAAAGTACTGCAGCGGGCTGAGTGAACGCTGTACCTGCTTCACAGTTCTGGCCTTTGAAGCCTTGTGGACAGTGACACAAGTAGGAGCCAGGCTGGTCCTCGCACGTCCCCCCGTGTTCGCAGGGTTCCGACAGGCATTCGTTCACGTCTTCGGGGACGAGAGGACGCACACACATGCACAGCAGCTACATGTGAGTGCACTGAATTTCTGCATTTAACGTCAGAAGTCTTTGATCGGGCTTTACCTGTCTGACAGCGCTTTCCACTGAAGCCGTTATTGCACTCACACTGGTACGATCCGACCTGGTTCCGACATGTACCGCCGTTAAGACAAGGCTGTGACAGGCATTCGTTGATCTCTGCAGTGATGGGAGGGAAGAAATCAGTATAAACCAACACCAAGCTACAACATTTTAGAGTATAAACTGTTCTGATAGCTGGATTCTTCTTCATTAGCACTTTTCAGGGACAATTAAAACACAGTTCTTGTGTGTCCATGTGTTCGTGTATATTACAGACCCTCACAAATGGGCGGCTGGCTCCAGGCCCCCTGAATACCACAGATGCTCTGGGTGGCTCTGGGCACAGACATGAAGCCTGAGTGGCATATATACACTGCCATGGAGCCTGGTGTTGTCGAGGAGAACTGGACCTCGGCGTGCTTCACTTGCGGAGGCGGCCCGCAGCCCAGCTCTGAATGCAAACACACGGATGACGTCAGCATGGCTGCATAGTAACGTAAGCTAACAAACACTGTGGCTTAAAGGAGCTCATCCAGGACAGACTAATGGCAACAGAGGTGTTTTCCATCCAGGCTCTCTGTTTTTGTCCTCCTAAAATTACCTCCAGCATGCTGTCAGAGTGTGTAGACATGAATCATCAGGTCTAATCAGGTTTCACTTTATATAGCTTATGCACTCGTTCTATATCTGTGAATGTGGGGCCTCCAGTGCAGCAACACCGCTAAGATTATCCTCAGATGGGGAGTCAGTATCTCTACACTTCAGGGCTCAGGACATCCCCTGCTTGTTAATCTGTTCAAGCCGACACCACACAAACTTCAGCACAGTGGGGAGTCTGGGATTTATCGTGTGGTGACACGCCGTCTGCCTACCTGTGGAGGTTTGTACTGAGCTCCTGCTTAGTTCACAGTGCCTGCCGCTGAAGGCCTCAGTGCATTCACATTTGTACTTTCCTATGTAGTGAAAACATGTCCCCCCGTTGAGGCAGGGGCTGGAGGCACAGGGGTCTGGCTTCCCTGCAGGAAAACACACACACTGAGAATTATCACAGGCAGTAATAACAGTAAGAATTACTTGCACCTGCCGTGGACACTGACTGCAGCCTTCCTGCTTTTGAGCCAACAAGTAGAATCTGTGCTTTACAAAAACATGACTCATCCAAATATTTCTATCAGAGCATTCAAAGATTAGATTAGATTACTGATTAGATGGCTTACCGTGCATTTCGACACATGCACTCTAATGCTTTCACACAAATTTAGAGGAAAACAGTTTGTGAATGTTAGCTGAGGGCGGCACTCACCCACTTCGCAGTGTTTTCCAGTGAATCTGTAAGGACACACACACCTGTAGCTCCCCGCCTCTTCCTTACAGGAGCCTCCATTGCGGCAGGGAGCAGAAGCACAGGTATTGAGTCTAACTGGAGAGAGACATGCAGAGGGGAATCCTTGAAGCAGAGACCACTCCAGCTTTTAATCATGCAAACATAAATCTGTTCCAGTACACTGAAATTCAAGTCATAATTCAGGAAAATAGCTCATAACTCAGTCATGAGTACAAATTATCTTAAGCCTCTCAGCATTTTAATATTTCATGCAGCATTACGAGTCGTGGCATGTTTCCTGGTGCATTTAAAGTCGAATTTGAGCCTGAGTAATAACCCACAAGTCTGAGGGATGTTTTGATAAAAGCATAAAATCTCGTGAAGGTATTTTTCTTCTTCTTCTTTATCAGTTGAGCTACCTTTTTCACAGTGCTTCCCCCAGTATCCGTATTTGCACTCGCAGGTGTAGCCTCCGTCCCGCTCGTAGCAGTAGCCTCCATTCAGACACGGAGAGGAGTCGCAGACCGATCGGGGCTGTACTGAAAAACACACACCGATACTTGACTGCGTTCCATTGCACTGGGAAACGGTAAAGCTTCTTAATTTTACTCAAGCACGTGTGCTCGGTCCAGCCTCTAAAAAACACAATTTATTTGTCATTTTATGATTGGAACAAATACAAAATCTCCGGGGAGCATTCATCAGCGGCATTAATCATTTCGAAATGTCGCTCCACGTTGTAAATGTAAAAATGTGACCGTTGCCTTTGGGACAGAAGGGACACTTGTTGAGACCAGTGTGTTTCAAAATGTGTTTGTTGCTGTAGAGACCAGCTGCTCATGCAATGACACATGGCTGCAAAGTGCCACGGTGCTGGGTTGGTGCCTGAGGCTCTTACCATAGGGGTAGAAGTCCTTATGATCGAGCTCTGCTGCGCTGGTCTGACATGTACACAGGTAGGTCCCTCCGTACTCCAGGCAGGGGCCTCCATCAGGACACGGCCTGCTGTTACTGCACGGCGTCTGAGTTACTTCTGACAGGAAGGGATAGTGAGAGACATGTTGACAGTGTTTGGAAAAATTTCAGACATTTGTGAGACCCATTTTTTTCATATTGGTGAAAGCTCGTGTGAGACACCTGATGGGATGTACGCATCATGCCTACCAAACTGACAGTAGAGTCCTGTGTAGCCTGAGGGGCACTCGCACGTCCCGTTGCTGTCCACACAGACGCCACCATTCTGACAAAGACACTCCTCTGCAGACACAGGAAGAGAGAGAGTGTGTGTGTTTGTGAGAGGCTGGAAAGTTTGCTTGAAAGCACGTAGTTACATTATGTTAAGTTTTCAGTCGTTCAGTGTAAACATAGGCAGAAGGTACAAATGGTCAACATGTGTACCATATGCTGAGCATCTTTCATCTGCTGTACTGTAAACTATCTATTGATTCGCTGTCATTCCTCTTTTCCAGCGAAGTTCACAGGACCAGAGGATTACCAGTCAGCACGCTGCACATCCGCTCTGTGCAAATTGTAAGAATGTTTTTATTTTCCTCTCCCTCCTAATTGCAGCAGTGGATCAAAGGACGTGGCCGTATCACAGCTAAGTGGCTCCGCTTTGAAGTCCCGGCAGCTCGGTGGAGGGTATCATTTTTCTGATGATATGGAGCATATTTTGTGGCCAAAATGTATGGCCCTGAGGGCAATTAATGGATTGTTAATTTGCAAGAGACACTTTCATTGGCCACCTGTGCGGCCCGGGCCCTTTGATCTGAGAGCCTGATTAGGCACTTCTGAGTCCCGCTACTTTCTCTTCCTTGGAGGATCATGCTCCTTTTTCCACTGTGCCTTCCAAGTGAGCCAGGCAGGAAAGTATTTGGGAGATTTAAGAGAGCCTATATAAGCACTGATAGTTATTTCAGCTCAAGGGTGAGAGGTAGCATGCATTTGCAATAGCTCAAATACTATTAAAGAGCTTTTGGTGGGAAAAAAAAGAAAAAAAAGCTGCAACAACTGCTATCAGAGGGTGACACTAACCCCTCACTGGAGCCCGAGTTAGCTTTAAATGGCTAAATAATTATTTCCAAAAACTAATACGATGTTGACATCAAACACAATAAAAATGGCTCTGAAGCAGTCATGAGGCATTAGCTGGAGATGAGAGGGTTTTACATATTTGTGTTCAAATTGCCGCATGGTTATGCAAGCAGCAGCTGTGCTTGAAACTATAGTGTGGTGCAATGGCCAACTTCCAGAGAAGCAAGTAGCGGTGTGGAAGCATGCATATTTCAACAGCTCTGTCTGAAGAAATGACCTGAATACCAAAGACCAGCTTTGACTCATAAAGAGGCCTTTTCAAGTCTAGACAAAGCACTTCCTCTTGTTGGTAAACTAATAAAATGTGCTATAAAACAATTATTCACAACATCAAGCGACTGGTTCCCGTAGTAAACTGGGCGAGGCCGTGTCAGTTTTGATAATTACAATAATCCATCATCACAGCAGCCTCTTCCAGGGCAGAGCTCCAAATTCCTGTGGGATAGCAGAGCTCCTCTTTAAATACCCCGGCCTGCTCTCTACCTGCCCAGCTGCCTGCAGCGAGCCTCGGCCGGGGCCAAGTGTCCAATACCTTCACATTTGTCACCGAAGAAGCCTGGAGCACATGTGCAGTTGGAGATTCCCGAGCTGGTGTATTCGCAAATCTGGTTCTTCCTGCAGTCCTCCTCTTCGCACGAGGCTGCATATGGAAAAGCATGACAGGCTGGGATGAGAGAATCAAACTGCAGGTGAAAATATTTGGCAAAGCCGTGTCTGTAGCTGCACTTGCGTTTACCTGTTTGGTTTTCTGCGTCAGTTGAGTTGACCTGAAGCTCTGAGAGAGGAAGACAGAAACAGGCTTTCAAGGGTTTGATTCATCCAAATACCAACAGATGTCACTGGAAAGGAGGCATGCCCTCAGTGATTCCTCTAGATTTAGATCTTTAAGAGGCTGACTGAAAGACTGAAGGATGGTACAGAAATTTGTGACCGGTACGATTTTCTGTAGCGTTTTTCGAGTTGAATTCAAGTCACCTGTCTCGCAGAGAGCTCCAGTGAAGGCAGCAGGACAGACGCAGGTGAAGTTGGCCACCTGATCGACACACTCTCCTCCGTTCAGACACGGCTGCGACTCGCATTCATTTATGTCTGGAGGATCAACAAAAAAAGGGAAGTTTATCTGCCGTTGATTCGGCTTCACGCTGAGATTTTTCAGCGAGAGGCTGCTGTCAGAGACACTGAGCCGGATTAGGAGCACCGAACTTCCCTTCTGAAAGCATCGAGTTCCACTGACCAGGTGTCTGGTATTAAAAGTAATCCTGTCTCATGTAGATACAAGGAATCATGAACTGCGCAGAGCCTGATAATTGAATTCCCCAGTGGGTTCAAGTTTCATCAACAATCAATCACAAGCGGAGCGAGATCAGTGAAGGAAACCGACCTGACTTCAGTGAACTTCCTCACTGTGGTTCACTGCTACATCGTGTGTCAACCATAACCTCAACCTGGACCCGTTTGTCTGGGTAGACTGGGAAACTCTTTGGACAAAAACATCTGCCAAAGTGACTGAGTTTGATGTAGAAAGCAGCAGAAAATATTTCCTCTGGAGGGAGATGCCTACTTCTCCCTGGAGTGTGAAAAACTAAACTCACCTGTCTCACACAGGACACCAGTGTAGCCCAGTTCACACACACAGGTGAAACTGCCAGCGCCTTGTACGCACGACGCGTTGTTGAGGCACGGCCTGTCTCTGCACTCGTCAATGTCTGCAACACACACAAACACACACACGGGGACAAAGAGGTGGAATATTTGCTCAGCTGATTAATATATCCGCCGCGCTACTCCCCTCACTCTGCAAGTATGTGCTGCTGGCTGTGAAAGGTATTAGAAGAGGTTTGACACATCTCCACAGGCTGGACTGTGGGAACAGGCACAGGAGCTCCAGAGAGGCTGAACCAGGATATTCTGAAATACCTTCTTTTGTGTGGAAACTGCTTAATGAGGCACACAAATACTTTAATTAATCAGCGTTTTTCCTGGTCTTCAGCCCATTTCAGCGTGCAGAGGGTGAGAGGAGAAGTGTGGATCTTTGAAGGTACAGTAAAAATGTCTCACTTTAGACTGTTTTGGGGTAATTTCTTCAATGAATATGGCTGTTTTTGTACTTAAAATTCACTGTTTTCAGCACATTTCCACATTTCATATCCACAGAAAGTACTCTAAAAAATAAACAAGTAGTAGAAACAAGTAATAAAATGTAATTGTAACCACAGTTTATACCAGCTTTAAGGCAAAGCGTGCTTTGTACCTGTTTCACACTGATTACCAGTGTATCCCACAGGACACTGACAGATGAAACTATTAATCTGGTCTTCACAAGTTCCTCCGTTCTGGCAAGGATATGAGGCGCACTCATCCACATCTACAGACACAGAGAGAAATACAAAGGAGGTAGTGTGACTCTTTTAATTAGAAGAAAACATCTGGCCAGGGTCAGTTAGTAAGGTGACGTCGGAGGAGAGAGCAACAGGCTGGCATGAAGCTGATACGGGTATTAAGGAAATACCCGAGTGTCCCTCCAGCAGGTCAGGAGAAACCGAGTATTTTCCTTTTACAAGTTGACATTATTTTTCCTGGCTGATCTCAGGTAGACAGGTATTCACTCACAGTGTGCAGCGTGTGTCAGGCACAACAGAGCAGGAAGCGGCGTCGACCGTAACTCACCGATCTGGCATCGTCGGCCGGTGAAGCCGGCCAAGCAGGAGCAGGTGAAGGAGGGGTTGCCTGTGATGCAGTCATCGATGCACTGGCCTCCGTTCAGACATGGTCGCAGGTGTGGGCACACTGATGCTGTGGAGAAAGGTCGATGTAAGAGGAGTCCTGGCAGTGAAAGCAGACAGAGAGTCAGGAGAAGAGGGACCGATCGCTGAGAAGCAGGTCTTACCAGAGTTATTGCAGCCGCCCACTTCCACGTTCGCGTCATCTATACGGAAGACCCATCTGCCCGGGAAGCCCACGTTGGTGGTTCCCTCAACGTTCACCACGTCGGCCGTGCGGGAGCCGGGGATGTTGAAATAGCGCTTGCCATCGCCGGCATTGAAACCTGCCTGGGAAGAGAGTAACAAGGAGGCAGACATCACAAAAGATGGCTGAATTCAGACACCTGAAAATGTTCCTGTGCAGCTTCACAGGAAGCAGGTGATGCCGCACATTCACCAGAAGCAAATAACCATGTGATCTTACCTGCGCCGCAATCCCTCCCAGCCCAGCCAGGTTTCCTCCACTGCTGGCATGCATGCCTGTGGTCCAAGTGATGTTATTGTACTGGAATATAGTGAAGGAAAGCTCTCCGTCTGTAATAAGCACCACTTGGAAAGTATTTACCTGCACAGGGAAGAACAGGCTCGGTTAAACTATTTCCTGATTTCCATGAAATTTGGTAATAATGCGTGCATCTGACAGACTCCTCATATTAATAGTAGAAAATCTCAGTCAGGCTTGAGACATAACAGACTTGTCTGGGCCTGTTGTTGAAGCAGATAGCAAGAAATTCACAATTACCATTAGAATGAAACCCATCATCTGTGCTTCCTAACAACATATTCATCCCAGTTTTAACCAGCAACAACAACGTTCTTTACTGGGACTTTATTATCGAGGCCAGTGGTTCCCAGTAGTTCGTCCCTAATAGATGAGCTCCAGAACCTCTGCACTGAAACCACCTGTCATGTTCCAAATGTCTTCATTTCACTGGATTTTAAAGTGGACGTTAGAAAACACTCCAAAAACGGATACAGATAAACCATCTCTGCTAGCTTGCTAACTACTTCTCATGCACTCTCAGTGGTTCAACATGTGGCTTTAAGGTGTTAAAAGTGACACAGGGGTGTGCGGTGCAGTGGTCCGTTCCAGCTGGTAGAGATTACTGTGATCAGCATCACATCAATTTGGATGGTTATTCTTTTTCAAACTAACTGAGCTCCTACTACTATGGAAGTGCCCCTGATTGGGATTCACTGATTTAGACCCTGAAGACACTTGAAACGTATATAGAAAATCAGAAGTGTTTCAGCAGTAACTGCGGGGCAGTGTGAGAGCTGTGCGGTTAGGTGTGAGTTTATACCGGTGTGAGAGAGTTGCCTCCAAAGAAAGTGACTTGAAGCCATGTCGAGACGAGGACCCATGTCGCGTTGAAGGTGGGGAACTCTGAGAAGTACGTCCTGACATCACCTGAGGCCCGCCTCAGGATGGAGGGCTCCTGGCTCTCTCTGTAGAAGACCCTCCCTGCTCGACGGTTGTCCACATCGGCCCAAAACGGCGCCACAACCCTTCTGTCCCCGGCAATTGGAAAAGCCACAGGTGTGAACTGAGACACTTCCCTCAGGAAAGACACCAGGCCATTGTTGTTAACCTGAGGAGGAGAGAGCTGCAGTTAGAGCCTCTGAGTAGGATTATAAGATTAAGTGATATATCTTGGACATCATGTCAGATTAGACCACTGTGACTTGTTTGCTGGATGACGGGTGTTGAGTGGAAGTGCGATGGAGAAGAGGCGAAGGTGGATCAACAGAGGCAGTCTGACCTCACAGGGCAAACAGCTAGCACGAGGCAGCGGACGCTCCCATAACGGATGTTTGCACTTCCCATGTAGCAAACAGACGCTAGCTTTATTCCACGAAATGACAGCAGCTGAGAAAACCAGGTTTCTGCTGCTCACGCACCTGCAAAGTCATCACACCGGGACGGACGTTCACAGCCTTTAAATCCACAGACGTCTGCCAAAAGCAAAGTAACCAAATAAATGAAGCCATCCTCCCCTCGTCCACATACAGTATCTCCTCTGTGAGAAACGCACAGTCAGCACTGCAGCTATGTGCTGAAGCCCGGTGAAACATCAAGGCCCAGAAAGACCTTTAAAAGGTCAGTGATTGGTGAACTGCTGAAGCAAAATAAACCAACGGTCCCTTTCGTTCTCAAAGGTGAGGATTTTCTAGCTGACATATTAGCGTCATATAACGTTATATATATATTCACACTTCGAGCAGAGAGCAGAGAAACATTAGCATTAAACCTGTTTCTGTCCACCTCGAAAATGTAATCCAGTATTGACTCCAGAGAGAAATATCTGACCTTCAGCTGCTGAACGATGCACTGTGTTCACCAGCTAGTTTCTAACGTTTTCTGTCCTTTGGTGCTGAAAAGGCTGTGTGCTGCAGCCGGAAACCAGGTGGACAAAAGTGGTGAGACTGAACCAAAACAGGAAGTGCCAAGCCATAAAATCAAAACAATAAGATTTAAGATGCTAAAATGCTGCCAAATTGAGTGCTAATTCTCCGTCGGTTTGTCACTACAAGCATGCATCGTTAATTCTAAAATAGATTTCAGCATTGCAACAGTAAGGACTGCAAGCTGAAGGCCTCAGGGGCAAAAGAGCAAATGTGACAAACGGTCCTGTTTTGTTAAAGGGCTTCCTGGAGTGGTGCCATATAGAGGAGGTGATATGATTGATATGCAGCGTGCAGGAAGTAAATGAGGGATGATTTGGGGCAGGTGGAGGTTATCTAGGAAACAAAGTTGAGCAGGAAATGAAATGAAATGCCAGTAGAGGAAGATTAATAAAGAAACTTCTCTAATAGAGTCTAAAACAGTACTTGTAATGTGGTAAATGCTAGCAAGCATTTAGCAGTGTGCAGTCCTTATATGACAAACACGAGGCGGTGTGTGAACAGGCCTCTGCCTTACATTTTGAACACCCTCAGAAACAAGCTGCTGAACCTGAGTGGAAAGTTGAATCCCCATGAAAGGCCTTCATTCATTCATTCATACATCATTTCTGCATATTATCAACAAGGGGGGATTCTTCCCACCATGGAGCCTATCCTGTTTCCTCTAAACGCTGGCGTGAACTTTGCCTCTCTGCATTCAAGCCGAGTGGCATGTGACAGTGACAAAGCAATGTCAGATGGCTCAGCTTCGCTCCCTGCGTGTATGAAAACCATAATTTGAAGGACTTTGCTGTAAAAACAGCAGAGGAAGTTTTGTTTGGCACGGCACGGGGGCTAAGTTAATTGCCCGACCACAGTCTTCCCCTCTGCATCAGCGTGATGTGGTGAGAACGTGGCCGATGTGGGGAAAAAGAGGAGCGACTGCAGGGGCAGGGCCCCGGGGTCAGCCAGAGCGCCATCTGATACCGGGAGAAAAACAAGAGAGAGGGCACAGGGCTGGATGAATGGAGGGATGTACATGAATTACAAACCTCCCACACCCACATACCCACTAATGAGAGACCTGTGGTGGCAGCGGTCTGGAAGTCAACCATCTTACAGCAAAATTAGTGTAGGAAATCATGCTGAACATTAAAAAGAGTTTATGCTCCAATACTGGAATATGTTTAATCGCCTAATCCAATCGCTTGTAGCATCTGGAAACGTTTAAACAAGTGTATTTCTCAGTTGTTAAGATTCTTCAGGGCACCACTTTGACATGGCAATGACCTCAGAGGAATTTAAACTGAACTCGAGGCCTTTTTCTTTGCTCCGTATCACATACTTTTCTTCTTCTCATGGACTTCAACGAGGCTGTACAGAGATGCAGTGAAGAGCGGTCATGCATCGCACTTATGTGAGAGAGTGAATGGGTTCAGGGCTGCCGTGTGTTATGCTGTAACACGACAGCAGGTCAGAGTCACGGGGGAGAGAGGTGCGATCAGTCAGCCTTGTAAGCAGCGTCTCACTCCCCATATTTCTTTCTCTCGCTCTCAATGGTGCCACTCCACTCTACAACTCCCTTGTTATTTTTTGGGAATTCTTCGCCGGATACATCCAGGATTTTGCTTGGGTGGTTTTCTTCAGAGCCAAGCAATTTATGGACTAAAATAAACTTTCATCTGGCTTAAGTCAAGCCAAAGCAAACCCCTGAATGAAAAAGGTGCCCGTGGATCAACTCAGGAAAACATTCGTTTTCCTTGACAAAAACGGAGGTTTCACAGTTACAAGCTAGTCCAATTATTTGACGAGGCCAGAGGAAGTGACTACAGCCTGACAGCCTGTGCACTTGGCCTGGCTCCTAAGCCCCGGTTCACCTTTATCTCCAAAGAGTTCAGATTGAGGCAATAAATCCTGTCTGGAACAGTGTGAAAGGACTCTAATACAACTTCCGAATGACGTGGAGGTTTAACGTAAAAAGATGTGCATGTGGTGTTTAAATGGTTTTAATGTGCAAATCATTTAGTTTACAACTACAGAGGAATTTCAAAATATTTGCATCAAGAAATTTAAAGCTGTGAAAGTTGAATTTTATGACAATTCCAACTGAATTTAAGTTTAAAACAGTCTACTTCCTGTTGAAAACACTGTACATACCCAGTTTTCTGATAAAAAGCCTGAAACTGGAAATGCTGTGATGAAGAACGGTAAGAGGGAAATTCAGTGTAAAGGCTGTGATGTGCTGTGCAAAGAAGTCACCGTCCACTTCATTAGGAACACCTATTCAACTGCTCGTTAATGCAAATATCTAAACAGCCAATCAGGTGGCAGCAACTAAATGTACTTAGACAAGCGGACATGGTGAAGACCATCCAGAGAGCGCTAAAAAAGCCTTGTTGATAGCAGAGGTCAGAGGACAATGCCCAGGCTGGTTCCAGCTGATAGAAGGCCAACAGTAACTCAAACAACCACAATCGAGGTAGTCAGAAGAGCTTCTCTGAAGGCACCACACAGAAGACCACCCCCGGTGCCTCTCAGGCAGCTAAGAACAGGAAACTGAGGCGACAGATGCAACATGAAAGCACAGATCCTCTGCTGTGGTGCCATAGAGGAGGTACTGTGAGGTGTGGGAAAAGGTGCAGATTATCAAAATCCAGTGCACAGGAAGTAAACCCGGGACGTTTTGGGGCAGAGTGGAGGTTACCTAGCGAGGGAAGTTCCCTAGATCCTGCCTGGTATCAATGGTTTAGGCTGCTGGTGGTGGTGTAATGGTGTCCTTTACCCACCTTCTGATGGATACTTCAGGCATGATGATGCGCCACAAAGCTCAAATAATACCTGTTTTCCTGAACATCACAAAGAGGTCACTGTACTCAGATGGCCTCTGCAGTCACCACAGTTCAACCTTAGAGAGAACCTTCGGATGTGGTGAAACCGGGGATTCGGTTCAGGGATTTACAGCTGACAAATCTGCATTAACCGCCTGATGCTATCAGGTCAATGTGGACCAGAATCTCTGAAGAATGTTTCCAGCACCTTGTTGAATTTATGCCACAAAGAATTAAGGCAGTTCGGAAGTGAAAAGGGGGGGAGGGGGGCCGGTGAGTGTACAAAGAAACCATAGTTCCACATTTTGGGAAATATGCTTGTTTGCTTTCTTGACGAAAGTTAGATGAGAAGATGTATCAGACTATTTCTTGGCTGGCTGTGGTGACTTCCTGGAATCCTGTCGTCACTGTGAGCTTAACAAGCAACCGGCAGAGACTCCAGGAAGTCACTGTGCCCGGCCAAGAGATAGTCTGGTGCACAACCCTCCCGTAAAACCACAGCTTGTTGTTTTTACATAAACAAGCTTCCAGTGTTTACGCTCAGCTCAGCGAACCATCTCCTGACTGCAGCGTCATTTTTAACGGACAGACATGAGGAAGTGAATAAGAGTACTTCCCAGAGGATTCCTTTAAAGAGCATCATATAGCTTTTAAAGTACGTGCTGATATATCATGGCCATGGTTGATGAACTGTTTCTAACATCACTCAGTCACATCTTTCATCCCACACATGCACATAAAAAGAACTCATGCAGAGCACAAAGGGTAAAACTCGATGCACACATCTTTGGGCCATACATGGTGGTGAGTGAAAGTGAGTGAATGAAACTGCACAAACTCAAAGTGTTGAAGCTCTTCAGAGGAGCAGATGAGCACTAGCAGATGTGCAGTCACACTGTAGCACGCTCTTAGCAGGATTCTTTCAAAATGTATTTGAATTTTGCTTGAATGTAGTTTATTTCTAAGTTCTGACGACTACATAAACATGTACAACAAGCTCTAGAGGAGCTCGAGTGTTTCCACTGTCCGTCAGTTTATGTATCTCCAATAAAAGCTTTTGATCATAACCATCTATTCTCACATCTGCTTTTAAACTTGCGTTCTTTCCTCGGTGACCTTGGACATCCTCCTTCATGTTCTTTACGCCGGCCATCCGTAAGAGCAGTTAATCCGTGAACCGCATTGTTTGGAAGCGCCTAAGACGCTTTGCAGATACATCTGTGTTCTGTTAAAATGATTGGTCATTTCTCAGATAAAGCAGCTGGACAGTTCCAGGGGGAAGACCTTTGCCATGTTATCTGAGGCGTGGGAGGAGGGAAGGGGGGGACCTGGAGGAGGAGAGATCCCAGCAACGTGTGAAAACTCCCAGACACAAACCAAAACAGAGGGACAGCCTGGTTACCAGGAGGCAGAGGAGGGACTGGAGCGGGACCAAGTCAGGGGGACCCGTGCTTGTGAGGGGATTCGACGGGACATCGGTGACCTCTGTAACCAAGAGTCTGTGGCAGGCTTTAAATTCACTGCTGCATTCGTTGATCACTAAAAATAACAAAGGGAAGGGACAAAGGCTGATAGCTGATCTGCTGTGAGGGGTTTCAAGGTGTCTGTGCTGCTCCACGGGATCAGTTACGATAATAAAGCGAGGCAGCACCCGCAGTCCGCCTAGAATCAGTTTGGTTCCACGGCTTCCATGTGGCGGTAGCCCAGAGGCATGGAACCAACTCCTGGAAGAAAATATTCATACAAATTTAGCCTCTTAGTGCTCACTGAAATATTAAGTGTTCAAAGCAGCTCTCAGAGCAGAGATCGCCATGTGGCCATGTGTGCGCCTTGCAGCAGATGTTTAATGGATTCAGGTGAGGCATTCAAAATGAGCGTGACTGTAATTTCAAGTGCCTGTCACAATGTGTTATGCCTTGCGTGACTACAGAGTTGCAGCCCAATGAGATGCAGAGCGAGCCACAGGATATCACATCACGACTAACAGCACATTTCAGGAGGTGGAGTGCTCAGATTTTTATCTCTGTCAGACGATAATTCGGTCTGTGATCAACAAGCCGAGCAACCAGTAACTTGTCTTATCTTGTCTAATTTGACTATTGTGTATCAGTATTATTACAGTGATGCACTGGAATTCGTTGCAAAACAGCAATTGTGATACACAAAGGCTCCAGACTGGTGAGTGTACAACCCTTCACAGCCCTCAAACACTGTGCTTAAAAATACTGTGCCGCTGTCTATGCACTGTGTGCATGCAGAAGAGTTTAAAAAATGTCTTCATCGGGAGACTGACCTCACCCTGTTGGCGCAGATGCTTAGATTAGAAAGAAGACCTTTGACCTTGCCCATTGTTGCCATGGTTCCTCAGCCTCCCCTGTCCATGGTGTGAACAGGGAGGAGGCAGGCGGGGCTCGCAGCGAGCGAGGAGGAGGGCAGTCGGAGAGCGAACGCGGATGCATAACCGCAACAGGTGGTGTTGATTTAAGGGAGTTCTGCCTTTCCATGCGCTGGAGCTGAACCCAATACATGACAAAGGCAGATCAAAGTGTGTTTCACTGTGGTGCGCGAAAATCCTTGTCAAACCATTCTGCTTCCTCCCATGAGCACCGTCGCTCTCCCTCTCCAGTGTGCATATTTTCCCCCGCTCCCTCTGAAAAAGAACTGCTCACAGATGCTCCGCGGCAACAGCAAGAACACAAACTGACATTTCCTTTAACAGCTCATTGTGGACTTATTAGCGCGGGGCTCACCACTGTTCCTGCTAATAGTTTTTCTCTCACTCTCCCTTGGTGCACTTGAGAGCCCTCAGAGTGCGAGGAGGGCAGATGGAAAGTGAAGGGAATGTCATGGAGGATTGTGATTTCACCCGTGGGGGGAAAACACGATATTCTACAAATGAGGTTACACAGCCGAGCTTGTGAGCGCACACAAACATATACAAACTCTCAAAGGGCACTGCGATGTGGTCTTTGGCTGTGGGCCAAATCGGATCTCCCTGAGGCTCTTATACAATCCACACCATGTCAGTTTCAATTGCCAACTACCAAGTGCATGCACACCCATACACTCTGGCATATAAAGACATAACCACACACACACACACACACACACATCAGCAAAAACACACGGCTCTGTACTCACATAGAGTCCTGTGTGCCTGTCTCCAAAGAAGGGGAAAGCAACAGAGATCTCCACGAGCCTGGAGCCTCCGTCGTCCTGAGCGATGGTCTGGGAGTCCCCCTTGTCCTGGCCAAAGGGGTAGAAGTCCTCCAGGGGCACAGCGGGTTCCACCCCAGGCAGCAGGTCCAGGGAGAGCAGGGTGCAGAAGCAGGGCAGCAGGGCTCGCAGCACCAACACCATGGCCTCAGCCACCCAGGGATGGAGCTGACAGCAGGCACCGCGGAGGGGAGGGAGGAGCACACACACCTGAGGCAACAAGAGCAGAGCAGAACAGGACAAGACCGTACGTTCCTCCTCTCAACCACAGCAGTGTGAATCCTCCCCTGACTGCTCTCTGGCTCTGCCTCTTTCTCTCCTCACTTGTCCTTTAGTAGTGAACGGGGCTTCTTGTGTGAGACAGGGGAATACTGTAGATTCCTTGCATTCTGCTTGCTGCTGGGTACTGCATGAGCTACACTCCGTCTCACTGAAATGAAACGAGGGAAGAAATGAAAGAGGGGGAGCAGCGTGATTCAGCTGAGATGTTTTTTTTTTTTTTTTTTTTTTTTGAACAATCCAGCGATTTGGTCCCTGATGGTCAGCTTAGAAATATCCTCAATAAAAGCTCTATTCTGCCTGCCAAAGGAGTTCTTTCAGTTTTGGCCCCACCTCCCCCACAGGGATTCACTACCTTGCATAATTAGCTCCTTCCAGCCAATAGCTGAAAAGAGGCCGGTAACTGGATAACCACTGGGCGGATCTATGATAATCAAAGGGCTGCTTTAAAGAAACTCTGACAAGATTTTCCCCTTTCAGTGAAACTCCTACTATGTACAGTTACCAAGGCTTGCGAGGTCACACAGTGAGGAGACATGCATGTGCACTGCTGTGAAAATGCAGCCCTGTACAGTCAGTGTGGAGCCGAAATGAAAGAAAGAGTGAAAGAGCTTTTCAGATACTCACACACAGCAGATGCATGCAAGGATGGAAACACACAAACGCAGCGAGAACACAACATACTTGCGGTTCCTAATCAGCAAAGGGAAGACCACATATTAGCTGCAGATTTTATGGTCGTGAAGGATTACAGGAGGATCGCCAGCGAAACTCTCAAGGAATGATGATCCCCGCAGACCTTGGAGTCTGCAACGATCTTTGAAAGAAAACACTGAAGACAGCGCTGGCAACAGAGAGCGAAGGTCATTCTCTCACCCACAACACTAAATCCACAAAGGCTTTTAATGGTGCGAACCAAACGCCAGAACTCACATGCCATGAAAGGGCAGCGCTGTCCTTCGCAAAGTTCACAGGAAACTTTTTCCATAACAAAGTTTTGTGTCCAGTAGAACAAACATCATTATCGAATCTCAACATCTTTGGTAAAACAGAATGGCATAATTGTGCTCTGATACACCCAGTTTATTAAAAACAATCGCGACTGTTGCACACTCTGCTATTGATCGAGTCAAACACAACACATGATAAAACAAGTGAGTTACACTATAGAATCTTTAGGGCATGACCTGAGCCACTAATAAATCACAGCACCAGAAAAATCTGCAAACAATTATTGTAAATATTTGGAAATTATTCTCATTAGGATACACAAACAGTGATTATGACATATAAAATTGGTACATGATCAATATGACAAATGAGTATACAAACAATCATAAGAGAATAAAGCACCAACTAAGGAAACCTTTCATCACATTGTTTCCTAAAAAAAATGGCACAGCATAAACAGACTTAGAAACGCCAACTGTAGCGAGCCAGAGGAAATCCTTAAAACAATTTGGCACATCCAGTCCTCTCATAAACAAAACACTCATTGTTTGTTGTTGTTGAGTTTTCCTGCAGATTAATGTAATCCGGTGTGCACATGTGCATGGGTGGGAGCAAACGCCTGAGGAGCGTGTCTGTGTGTGCGTGTGTGGACGTAGCTTGTAACATAATGTTGTTGGGAAGCAGCCAGAGGAACCGTGGATGAGGAAGTCAGAGGTGTTACGTACGTCACCACGGGGTCTCTGCCTACACACCAGGTTGTAGCATCTGATTGAAATAGGCCTGTCTTCTTCTTGTCTCCTGATCCAGCTGCTCTTTCAGAGTCAGTAACTAGAAAAAAATGGAAGGGAGTTAGACAAACATAAATCTTTAGAACAAAAAAGACCTTCCCATCCACACGTAGAATTAAAATACCTGCTCTTCCAGGCATTTGACCCTCTGGCGATGGGCCTTCTCCCTGGTCTCCAAGGCCCGCTCTGCTTGGAGCTGACCGTCTCTCAGACGAGCCGTCTCCAGCTCCAGCTCCTGGTGATGACGTGCTGTCGCCTCCAGGAGGCGCTGTGCATGAGAGTGCTCCAACTGGGAGATCTGGGCCTGAAGACAGTTCACATCAGTTTATATAGTTGAAAAGAGAGTTTAAGAAAAATAAAGGTGAGGATTCTGTTGCTGTAATCAGTGTTTGAGCAGAAGGGGGGGTGGGGGGGGCACAGAGGTTCTGGATCAGAGGGGTTCTTAGTTCTCTAAAATCAAATCACACTGAAAACACTGCAGCAGCCTCCCTCTGAGGACTCTGACTGATATGCCACTACACTTCACATGCAAATTTAAATGCTTTCAGACTTCAAGCTCATCTGGCTTTTTGTGCTACCACCTGCACTGAAGGCGGCTGCACCTTCAGTGAAGTTAGAGAGGGTTCCAGATTCACACAAGAAACATTCCAGTGTTGTTAAGTATCACGCAAGTTACAGCAACATTTTAATTTACACTTACTCATGTGAGAAAATTAAAGATATACAGTATATAATGTAAACTTGGCGATGCAGCAGCTTTGAGTTTCCCGTCTGAATCTGCTTAATGTCCTAATGATGTCTGCTGTGGAGCTGTTTGCAGTGTGACCCCTGCCTCTCATGCAGCAGCCTCTGACCTGCCCGGTCTGCACCTCCTCCTGCTTTGCAGCCAGCTCCTGCTCCAAGTCGCGGACTGCCTGCCCCAACTGCTCCTTCTCTCTGGCTGCCGCCGCTGCCTCCTCCTCCCTCCTCAGCCTCTCCATCTCCACCTGACAACAACACGAGGGTGACATAATGTGAACGACTTTACCATGATTGTTCTGCACTCATGTGCCTTCCTGTAATGCGTGTAGCAGAAGCCAAGCACAGAGCCTCTTGGTTCTCACAGTCCACCTACATGTTTCCATCGCTTAAAGATCGCTTCGTGCAACGTGTGACAAAGGAGATGAATATGTGGAAAACGGAACATCAATGTTAAGCAAATGACAAACTGAAGCATAATGAAGCAGCAAATTATTCAAATCGTCTCCTCCGGCATGGATTAATTTGGCTGCCCATTTATGTCCCCGAATGCTTCGGCAACTGCACGTCTTCACTCGGTCCAGAATGTGGCAGCAAGGCTTCTGACCAACACTAAACGCCTATTACTTCAGTCCTGGCGTCTATATGTACGAGGGCTTCCAGCAGTTTCAGAATTGACTTTAAGACGCTTTTAATTACGTTTTAAAGCCCTCTGCGGTCTGGCTGCTTTATATATTTCAAATATTCTACCTCATATTCAGCACCAAGACTTTTCAGGTTTCCCGACCAAAAGCTGTTTAATGTTCTGGGGTCCAACAAAAGGGGGATCATGTCTTCACTGCTCTAGCTGTGATATTATGAAGCTGTGATTTCCAACCAGTCATGACAACTTGTTGAACTAATCCTACAGATAAGGGATGAAGGAATAGCTTAATATTTTGGGGGATATGCTGGCTGTTTCCTCCTATTTATAGTCTCTATGCTAAGCTAAGCTAACCTGCTGCTTGCAGTAACGTCATATTTACCCTACAGACATGAAGGTCGTATCAATCTTCTCGTCAAACTCTTCAAAGAGGGAGAGAATAAACTTATTTTCTACAATGTCAAACTAATCCTCATGTCCGGTGCAGCAGACAGATCGGCTCACCTTCTCCAGCGTCCTTCTGAGTGCTGACTTGTCTTTCCCGAGGCGTGTCAGCACCCTCTCCATCTCTGCCCTCTCACTCTGTAGTTTATGCAAAGAGCTCTGAAGATTGGTGACCTTGTGGTGGAGTTCCTCCTTCTCTCGCTGCAGCTGCTGGGAACTCCCCTGGGCCTCCAGTTCAGCTTCCTGCTGTTGCTTCAGACTCTGGGACACAGTCAATCACCCACACATCAAAATGGTGTCTCAACATTTGGATCTTTATTTGCACTTTGACCTCAGTGTGACTCACCTCCTTCAGTGTCCTGTTATGTCTCTCCAGCTCGGATTCTTTAAGCTCTAAGTCCTGTTGGGCTCTTTGAAGGTTCTGGTTCTGCTCTGTTAGCTTGTGGTTCAGCCTCTTACTCTCTGAAAGGGCGTCTCGTGTTTTATCCAGACGCTCCTATGGGCACAAACATGTCGATGTACGCTACACAATGAGGCACTCAGTTTCATCAAAACTCAATTTTGCTCTTAGGCTGACCCTGTATTTCTCACCTTCCTTTAGATTCTGTCTCTTTTACAGTTCTTGACATACTGTTGAAAGTTGCAGGCGAGAGTCTGCGTTTTCTCTCACTTTTTACTGAACGACCTGACAGCGTTTGAGCAAATCAAGAGATTTATACCAAGCATGTCATGTTTTTGTTTGCTCAGTATCTTTAAAGTGCAGTCCCAAACTACGACCGGAAAGCTCTCCTGAGAAACTCTTGGAGAATTAATGAGCTTGCCTGAGCATTTTATTGCTCAGTCTTTGAGGTCCTTCAGGAAAACCACAGCAGCAAATGTAAATGAAAAATGCCCGGTGTGGAGCTGAGAAGGTTGCATAGCTGCACCGTAAATCAAAGCAGAGCAATGGAAGCACGGCTATTCGTCTTATTTTGAAGTTTCAATCAAACATCCTGATGTTGAGCAAGGAGAAAAGCTTAGAAATTAAAAATACACAGTGCATATGATTTGTGTTATGTTACAGAAATGAGTTTTTCTTAAAATGCATCTATGCCTGTGGCCTCGCAGTATTTCTCTTGTTTAAGGATGCTAGGTGATACACTGTACCTGCAGCAGCTTTCGGTCCTGCTCACTGGCAGTCAGAGCCCTCTGCAGCTGTGTGATCTGCTCCTGCAGGGCTCCGCTACTGGTCCTGTTGTCACTGAGGGTGTTTGACAGATGGTGGATCTGTTCTCTCAGCTGGCTCTCGTGCTGCTCGGCTCGAGCCAATGCCGTGGTCAGCCTCTCCTCGCTGACCCTCAGCACTGCGCAGCGGTCCTCGCTCTCACCCAGCTTCCTCCTCAGCTCTGTCAGTCTTTCCTGCAGCGCCCCTGCCTCTGCATCCAGCTCTGCTGCCCTGAGCTGGGCCCTCTGTAGCTCACCTTCAAGGGTGCGCTGGGAGAGCTCCAGGCGGCTCACCCTGCTCTCTGCTGCTTCCAGGGACTCCTTCAGCTTCCGTTGCTCTGCATTTGCACGATATTCTAAGCCCTGCAGGAGCTCCAACTTGTCCTGTGGAGGAATAGGTACAGGAGTTGTTACTGTCAGATGGTGTGCACTGTTTTCGTTGACATTAAACTCTTTGCCTTTTACGTACTTGCAGTGCTCTGGACTCTGCCTCGGCAGCTTGCAGACTAGTCCTTAAGTGAGCTGCCTCCTCGTCAAGGCTTCTCTTCTCCCTCTCTGTACGACGTACTGCTTCGTCCTGCAGGGAAAGGGACGTATGCGCCTCCTGCAATCGCTTTGCCATCTCACTTTGTCCTGGAGGAATAAGTTAAAAATGCTGTATGTCTAAATGGAATTAATAACCGGTGTTTACTGTGTTTGTAGGGTCCACCTACCCTGCTCTGACTGCTTCAAGGACTTTTGTAGTTGTAGCAGCTGGGTGGCTGATTTATCCTGGCTGCTCTGGAGCTCTGTCACCTGCTGACTCAGACTAACTATCTGAGCCTTGGCCTCATCCTAAAGGAAGAAGAAATGTTTATGAGACTAAAAAGTGCCAAAAATGATCTGAAAAGAAGAGATAAGATGTACGTTATGGTCCCTCACAAATTGGTCTTGGGCATTAAGCCACTACATCAAACTGTACCCTGTCTCTTTGTGTTTCCCTGAGCTCCTGCTGGAATTCCCGTATGGTCGTATGCACTGAGTCCACATCCAGCTCTTCATCTTCACCATGAGACAAGGACAACACGGATCCATCTGTCACGTTGTCCCCTCCTAACCGAAGACCACGCTCATTAATGCATCTGCTCATAACAAAAAATGGCATAATGACACCTCATCATGAACGTGCATGACTGTACCTTTTACTTGCAGGTGGTTTCTCCAGGGAGAGGGAGACCGTCTGCGGGACCCGGGCGTGCCTGCAAGCCTCCTGTGGCTGGTGCCAACAGTGCGTCGCAGAGCTGAACACAGCCCCACCAACCTGAGCTCCAGGTCCCTGCGTTTAGCATCGGCCAGGCCCAGCTGCTCTTCCAGATCCTGTGCTTTGCTTTCAGCGAGGCCAACCTGCACAGAGAGTTCCTTCACCTGGATCCTGGAGTCCTCTAAGGCTTTCCCTAGCTGGGCAGCGGATTCTCTGTGCCTCTGGTCACACTGCTGCTGATAAGCCTCTCTTTCCTGCAGCAAATCTCGGCTCTGATGCTCGGCTGTCTCCAGTTCCACCGCACGGCGCTGCAGACCTGCAACCTAGGCACAACACAAACCTCATTTTCTCTACCAGTCATGCATGTATTTGTTATATACTACAGGTAGTATAGAAGCCATAACTGGGGTGCTTTCAGAGGATTTAGAATCTTCTAGAGGTTGTACATGTGAGAATGTATATGTTTACACCACAATCTACCAATTTTGTACCTACAGCAGTGCAAAACAGTGATGAACAACACTGCAGAGTAATTCCTGAAACATGTCTTGAGCGTTATCTAGTGACCAACGTGTAACTGTGTAAATAAGAGGCACATGGTTTCTGTAAAGGGTTAATGTGCTTTAGGATGACAACACTGTCAAGTGTCAGTGACAGCATTTCCAAAAGCATCTTCTAAAGTGTATCATAAGAGGTTAAGAGGTACAAGAATCATGGCTGAGGCATGAAATTCAACGACAAAATACTTTGGAATGAGCCTTCTAGATTAACCAGGCTTCAAATACATCATAATAATGGGGAATGTGTTTCAAGTTGCCTCCATGCTCTTGGGAACAGAATACAGAAGTATGCCATATGTTCACTTGACTATCTGCTGCGGTCATGAGAATTTGGGGACCCTAAAAAAAGGGTTATGGGACGGAAGAGGTTAAAAAAAACCCTACTTTAGAGAATGGAAAGGCTAATTTTTCCTGTTTTGCAACACAAACTAGCGTTTATCTTTTTTAATTTCTGGTAGCATTAAAGCAGAATTTTGTTAAAAAACTGTTCAGTTACATTCAGAGAAGAATTCAAAGTAAAACTGAAGGCAATCCATCAGTGTTCCAACAGAATATTCAGTGTGTTGTGGTTCATGTTCTGTCTCTGCATGAGTATCGCAGATGACAGGTATTCTTAAAGTATGTTGTATGCAAAGGTGGAATGTTTGCTCTAGCATGTTGTTAACAGACTAATTCCCGGAGGCCTTCTACCTCACTGAGCGCCGCCTCTCTGCCGGCCTCGCACTCCAGCACTCTCTGCTTCAGAGTGAAAGCCTCACGACGTGCCTCCTCCTCCTTCTGCTCCTCCTGACACACCCGGGCCTGCAGCTCCTGCAGCTCCTGTTTCTGCCGGCTGTTCTCACCTTCAAGGACCTTTACCTGCTCATGTTAACATAGCACACACCACTTGAAGGTAATCCTTTATTTGAAATAAATCAAATGGAAAGCAGTTACCGCAATAATCTCTCACCTGTCTGCGCAGCTCCTGCAGCTCTCTGCGTGCCTGCAGGCGAGTCTTCTCCAGCTCCCTCATTCTGCTGCGTAGAGTGGTTGCCTCCTGGTGCACCGAGCTCCTACATTCCTCTAAGACTGCCACTTTCTGCTCCCTCTCCTCCACAGCTCTTCTTAAACTAGTCAAGATATGTTCAAAGTTAACGAGACAGAAAACAGGAAAAATACCCATTGAATTTACAGGAAGTCTGCTCTTCCATGTGACGGCTGTACCTGCTGTTGTCACTCTCTGCTCTCTTGATGAAAGCTCTCAGTTCCTGGTTGGAGGCTTGGATGGTCTCTTTCTCTCTGGTCTCATCACCCAAGAGCCTTCTCAGGTCCAGGGCTTCTTTTCGCTGCTTGTCCCGATCCTGGGCACACTCCTGGAGCTCTCTGTGAGCCTCAATCAGCTCCCTTTGCCCTTTAATATGTGCATCCTCTGCCTCCTGCAGCTGCCGGCGAAGGCCCTCTAACTTCATGTCCAGATTTTGGAGAATGAAAGGCACAGAATGTCAGTGAGGGTGACTTAGGAGGTTTCATGGATAAAAAGTACATTTCTTGTTTGTGAGATTAATAGCTAAGGTCCCATCTAGAAACTCTGTGAAAGTATTTTTTACTCGTTACTGGTTTCGTGATTGGTTGTCAACCCAAACCAGAGTTTATTTGCTGATATAAATTCCAAATGGGTACAAACATAGTTAATAAGGAAAAGAACAATAAGCCTCAAACTGACTTTAAAACCATCTGTTTTCAATATAAATCCAATAAAACAAAACACACAAAAGTCTTTATATTCTCAAAATTCATCAAAAACTTCTATTACCTGCAGAAACATGTACTAAATCTAATCATCAAATCGAATAAGAAAAAACCCTTCAGCACAGTGAAGTCAATACATACAGTATTACTCCACACAGACTGACTCTGGATCAGATAATGCATCAGATCGTCATTGTTTGAAAGCTAAACCTCAACATCTCCTATTTTAAGTGCTATGTGCACAATCCAAAGATAGTGTATGACCTATATTCTGTTTTATGGCAACATGTTGTGTGTAGTGAGAGAAAGAGGGAGGACAGAGCTTATCTGGGCATGGATGAGAGCCAGTTGGGCCTGTGGCCAGGTGCTGTCTCTCCCCATCTCCTTGCTGCAGCTCGCAGTGTAAAGAATCCACGGAGAGCAACATGATAAACAGCAGGCCCCACCACCACCTCCAGGCGGTGGGGGGAGGAGGGAGGATGAGGAGTAGCAGTGTTATGTTCAGAGGCCACACAAGATGGTTCTTTCTCATAAACTCTAATGTGAGAAAAAACAAGCCAGTGCTGATCTGGCCAATTATACTTTATTTTATCTGATTTTTGGAGGGGCGGGAGGAGGGGGGCAGAGAATATGAGGGCAGCAGTGTTGTGTTATGTGAACGGGAGAGGGGGACCTGGAGTCCCAGTGGAGCCAGCCTCTCGCTGCTGCTGGGGAGAAAATAAACACTCCCCCGCTGGCTTATTTACACAAGGGGTTAACTCAAACTTTGATTTCATATTATGGTACCAGGGACCGTGTCCTCCCCTCTCGCTCTCTCCCCCTCTCAGGCTCACTAGCTCTCTGTCACACACTCTCACTCCTGTTTTGTCACTGTCTGACATGAGACTCATGAGATGGGATAAGTGAAAATAATCAAACAAGGAAGCGAGCAGGGGCGGAGGCCAAATATGACAGTGTCGCTGAAGTTTGACTTGATATATGGAAGGGAGGGCAGTCCAAACCCCCAAACCCCTCTGCTCTGGCTCCACACAACCTCATTCACTATACTTTGACAAGACTAAGGAGACAGAGGGAAGACAGGATGATCTTCATTTTTGCTTTTTTATTGAAACCAAAAAGTCCCACACAGATAAACAATCCCCCTATCCAGGGAAAGCAGGCTTTTAAATCAAGGCATGGTGGGGCCCTTATAACTCTGCAGTTAGATCTTAATGAGGTGACTGTGACCTTGTTATTTCACTAAAACGCTCAGTGACCCCATGCCTGCAATCCTGACCACAAGCAACCCCAAGAGAAGAGATTTACGGCTCTCATTTGGCTCAGAGAGGTATGTCACTGGGCCAGAATTATAGTCTCTAATTGCGCTTTTATATTTATATTAAGGTCAATGGAACTAAGTGTTCCCCCAGTGGACCTGACAGGAAAAAGACACAGAATGAGTGCTGAGTGGGAGTCTTGAGAGTGGACACCCCCGCTCCTTGTAGGGTTTGGCCCCGCTCACTCTGCACCTGATGGCACCCTGATGTTAGTAAAGCTCTGTGGCATTGGCCAACGTCAACAGCAGCCTATGGTAAATGGCTCTCGCCTCACACTTGTACTAATTGGTGCAAACTCCCCCTCACTCTAGAGGCAGATCCGTGGTCTCCCATCCGATGCCAAGTCAAACAATCCTGTCATTTCCTATGCATTTCTGTGATCCTGCTGCACAAACCAACTCTGGTGACATCCAACCTATGTATTCTATGATCTTTTTTTTTATATTTCCACGTGCAAATCAAGCTGGTGAAGTTATTAAAGGGCCTCACCTCATGTTGTGTGTGTTCTCTCTGTTGGTTCAACTCTCTGACCTGCTCAGTTAGACTCTTCTTGGCGCTCTCATGGGAGTTCAAAGACTCTTCAAACTGAGTCCGCAAGTCCTGCAGCTCAGACTGAAGGACGTCCATTGCATTCTGGAACACAGAGGTGCAAAATCAGGTATGTGTAAAGAACAAGAAAAGCGACCAGAGCGAATATGTCCCCGGCACACTTTACCTTATCCTGCTCCTGTTTGCTTAGTGCCCCCCTCTGTGTGCGTTCCATCTCCATGCCTGCTGTGGCCAGATCCTGCTGCAGGGCTGCTAGCTTCTCTGTGAGGGCAGCCTTCTCGGCCTCCATTTGGGACAAAGCCTGGCCACAACAGACTGCGAGGTCAGGGTAATTTAGACTATAGCTCACAAAACGTTTGGCCACAAAGAAAAAGAACACTGAGTGATTGAAGAGGGCGACAGGTACAGCAGCTGCAGTCGCAGCCCTGTTAGCATATAGACCTGTCAACATCAGCTCACTTTGGAAACATGCTGACATCAACCCACTCCCAAACAGTCATCGCTGTGGGAGAAATGTTTGCAAACAATGCTGATGTGTTAAGCCAAAAAAACAAATCAAGCCATTGGAAACTTTGATTCCCTTTCAGTCAGTCAGTACACTCAGAACAACACATCAGTATGGAGAATGTGTCCTCATGAGACCAACCTGAAGAAACTCTCTCAAAACGCACATCAAGGTCAGTGAGTCCTGCCTTCCCTGCACAGACTCTCCATCTCAATCTTTTTGTGCTTCACCTCACTTAACCTGACTACAGCAGAACCACTGCTAGTAATTTAAGTGACTGACAGGTGAGCTAGCTTCCTACCCAGGGTGTTCTATCAAGGCTTGTTTCTTCCTCCTGCTTGTTTAGCTCGCTAACTAGCTGCACTTAATGTAATGTCACTGAATCAGAGGCTACGAGAATGACAAGATGTCTTAAACCATCCAGAGCAAAGGATATACTTGGTATGGATGCAGCCATGCTCAGAGAGTTCAGAAAAACACTAACCAAGATTACAGGATTACTGACCTCTTGACTGGGGGTGTTTGGTAAACCTTCAAAAATGGGGATCCCCTTTCTACCTGCAACTACAGGCCTATCAGTGTCCTACCTACAGTGTCAAAGGTTGCAGAGTAGTTGATTTGTCTTGCACCTCATGCAATATGGCTTTAGAGCCGACTATTCAAGTGAGACAGCAAACTTTTTTAACAGAAAAGATCAAATATTGGATAAAGGTCACGTTTCCCGAGCTGTTTCTTGACCTCTAGAAGGCATTTGACACTGTTGGTCATAGATTTCTCATGTCTAACTTATCTAGCTTCTGTTTTTCTTCAGATGAGCTTAATGGATAAAATCACATCTGTTAAATCGATCTCAGTATGTCTGAGGACAGACTCGTCAATCAGCTGCCCTCTGTCTGTCCACAGCAGGGACGCTGCCAAGGGGAGGCAGTATGCAGTGTAACTGTGTCATGAATAATGTCTTTAGTAACATTAATTCTCTCTTTTTCTTTTTATGACTGTTTATTATTACTGCTGCATGCTTAAAAATGATCATTATGTTCTGTTTTAGGGTGACTTTGTAATATCTGTCCAGGCACTACAGATGAAAAACAGCCTCTTGGCTAACTATGGCGCACTCACAGTAATGTCTATTAATGTGCACTCTCCCTGTTAAATAACCCAACAAATAAGCAAAAATAGGCTTGGACATGGTGAAAATATTATGCTGAGATAAACTTCCACTGAGGGACGAGGAATGAGACCTTGCATCTTGCATGAGGATGCTGGCAGAACATACTGTAACTCCTGATGGGGACACACTGACAACTGTGAAGACAGAGATTGGGATGTTGTGCTTATGAGACAAACGCTTCTGCTACCTGAAGATACTCCAAAAAGGGCCCTAAAAAAACCTATGAAGGCACCACCTCACACACCTGCTGCTTTTCACTCTCAGCCTGCAGGAGGCTGTGGTTGAAGTCCTGCTGCAGTCTGGCGAGCTCCTCTTGCACCTGCTGCAGCTCCTTCTGGCTGTGCACACGCAGCTCCTCATGCTGCCTATGCAGCTGCTCCTCAGATTGCTCCCGCTGAAGCGTCAGCTCCGCACGCTGCTGCTCCTGTCAACCATCAAACACGCGCCCTCCTGATTACCGAACAGATAGCTAAAGAATCCCATTTAAGCTAACTTAACAATGCAAGTCTCACTCTACCTTTTGCCGCCGTTCAGCCTCGAGCTGCTCTCTGTGAATCTGCTCTTTGCTGTTCAGGGTCAGCTGAGCATTCCTCTCCACCTGGGCCAGCTTCTCCTCCAACCTACTCTGCTCTTGTGCAGCTTGTGCCAACTGTCGTTCAGCATCCACACGCATCCGAGCACCATCACCTGGGCGGATGCATCCATACTCCATCAAAATTGCACTCAGTGATTAGATGGAGACTCGGGGTTCAGCAAGATTTCATTTGGAGCTTTATTTACGGGGATACTCATGCTTGTCTTTATGTGGAACATGCTAGCTTAACACCACTTATCCGATCCATATGTGTTTGTGCGGAGTGGTGGGACCCTGGTCAGCTGAGAAAGCAGCTCCAGTGATCCTGCAGTCCAGCTGTTGCAGAGCTCACAGCTGAAATATGGATCTCTAGTGGGCTGTTGGAAAGGCTTCATGGCCAGGGGGCTTGGCACGGAGGACAGTGGGGTCTCTGAGGGAGGGGGCTACTCACGCGTCAATGCCTCGTTAGCCAGGAGCAAGCTGCGCCTCTCCCCCTCCATCCTGGTGCGCTCGGCCTCCAGAGACGAGGCAAGCTCCTGGCTCTCAAACAGAGCCGTCTCCAGGGACTCCTTCTCTGCTCTGGAACACAGCGGTAAAGTGGTTTGAGCTCCGAAAAAAAGACCTTTGAACCACTAGGTGTAGAAGGTCATAAAATCCAATGATCCATCATGAGCAAAGTTTCCAAATAAAACCATGTTACTTAGAGACTCTTGTTACATGTGACTGGCCGCGCTTTAGAAAGTGAAATTTGCCTCAAAAGTCTAAATGGCCTTAAACACGCGTTGGCAGTTGGTCTGACTTAAACAAACACACACACTCTGAGTTGTTTATGATGCTTTTGAGGGGACCAAACTGACTGACATTCATTCCTTACACTCTTAACCTAACCATAACCATAACTGCTACATGCTTAACCCCAACCCTGACCCTGAACTTAACCAATGAAGACAGAAACAATTTTACTCCAGC
The DNA here is from genome assembly GCF_051107435.1 of Chaetodon auriga. Taxonomy (NCBI): domain Eukaryota; kingdom Metazoa; phylum Chordata; class Actinopteri; order Chaetodontiformes; family Chaetodontidae; genus Chaetodon; species Chaetodon auriga. The sequence goes on from NC_135076.1 coordinate 27,241,352, forward strand.
TTGTGCTGAATGCAACTGCACAAAACAAACTGGAAAAACTGGTTTTAAATCTGAAATTGGTCCCAAAACATTTTAGAGGTAAGACCACACAAACAAATACACACACACACACACACACACACACACACACAGATGCACTCAGACCTAAGTGCAACCAGCTCCTGCGTGAGACCACAGGCGCTTCGGTCAGCGGAGTTTAGCCTGACATCCAGAGCAGCCTTGTCCTTGGCCAGCTCCTCCCTGTCATGGGTAGCTCTCTTTAGGGCTGTGGTCTGTGTCTCAAGCTCCTTCCTGCACGCACACAGCTCCTCTGACACAGTCTGCATCTGCCTGTTGACCTGGAGACCGACACACACAAATAAAAAAATACCATCAAGCAATTAATCAATACTCTTTGCTTTTTGCTTCTTAATACCATACACTAAATCACGATGTGCATTCAAACTATGGCATACACACTTCATGGCTGTATTATCATAACTGTGGAGCACATTTTTCATGAGTAAGAGTATGAGCAGCAGAAGGAAGTCCTACATTAACAGTTACGTTATGGCTGGTAATGTGTGTCTGTTGGATTGAAAATGAGCCACCCAACCTCTGCACTTCATGCAGCCACGTTTGCTGCACTAATACTGAACTCTGCATACCCCTCGTTTTGCTGTTATGAAGCATAAATTAAACAAACTTTAAGTGATTCATGACAGTGTATAGGAACTGCAGGGCCATAACAAATGCATCGCCTGAAGCAAAACAAAAATGATTAGTGGGGTTATGATTTTTTTCCAGTTACCACTTAAATCACTGTGACACACTGCAGGACCTATATCTTGCAACAAAAATAATGAACTGAGAACATGTTCAGTTCATGTGGAACTTGCTAAAATTTATTCAGCATTTATTAAACTCCAACAACAGATTATTCACTGAGAAGAGGACTACCCTGGGATTCATCTTTTACGGAGGACATTCAGTGAATTCAGCTTCACGCCTGAGGAAAACATTCTGAGAGATACTGAGAATCAACAGGAATCAGTGTCGTTTAAAGGAATACTTCATCATTTTGGGAAATGCACTTATTGCTTTCTTGATGAGAGTTAGAAGATGAAAATGATCGATACCATTCTCATGGCTGTATGCTAAATATGAAGCCAGCTGACATCTAGCTTTGCTTAGCTGAAAGCATGGAGAAACAACTCGCCTGGCTTTTTCCAAAGGCAAATCATCTCAACTCTAAAGTTTTGTTAACTCTGTACAAAAATCAAAGTGTAAAAACAAAATTTCTTGATTTTACAAGGGGTGACACGTAGGAACTATTTCTTGGCCAGTGACTTCCTGAAGTCTCCACTGCTTGCCTGTCACCCTCCCCATGACATCAAGACTCCACTGGCTCAGTAAAGAAATAATTCCAGCACGTAACCCATCAGAAAACGTCAACCTCATCTTTGCATTAATGTTTGTGTCCAAATTAAACAAACAAGGTATGATGTGTTAATTAATGAGCTTTAGAGCTGCTACAAGACATGTTTTTTAAACTTTGGACAGAATAAGGCTGTCTGTTTCCCCCAGTCTACCAGAGTGGTGTTATCTTCTCATCTAACACTCAGTGAGTGACCTTATTCTCCAGGTTTGAATGGTTTGAATTAAAAGGTGAAAAATCTATAACTATAAGATGTGAAAATGGTATTTCACTGATATATTTTGCCTTTAGGGTCAGTTACTAGCACACCATCACACACTGGTTGAGTCTAAAATGGGCCCCTGCAACTTCTAATATTTCACTGCAACGGATTGTTTGAAAAGCAACAATCACTGTAATTTGATTTTGCACCAAACTAAAATGAACTCACACTAACTAAATATTAGCACATGATGTCTTTCAGCCTCTCCTTAGGTAAATATTAAAGTGGATGAATTACACCCATGTTATGGATGTGAGTGGTACCCAATAAGGGGATGAAACACGAGCTCAGTGCGATGGACGCCACTCCAGGGCTTGTTTTATACACGGTTGATTTATTTTTACAGATAAGCTATCTAAAAATGTTTGGATGGAATTTGTCAAATTGTTTAGGTTTGTTATATTCTAGCTGAGATCAACACGGATATCCCAGTTTCACATTCAGAACAGATAACAAAACACATGAAGATTCCTTTCATTCTTTCGAGGACGAAATAGGGAGATCTGGATCTGCTGAGGGAAGAATGGGAATACTTTAGGTGTTAATTTATTGGGTCTTTCAACTCCCACTGCATATCATATGTCTATCTATTTATCTTTTCCAGTTCACATTTGTTCATTAAGACTCCCTGCTTGTTATGTCCCAAGTCACTCATAAAACACAGAATGGGGCCCAAACTGCACTCTATAGCCCGTCTGAAAGAAAAAAACCATGGCAGATGTGTCCAGCACCTCCAACACTTTTTAATGTGACAACAAGCTCCACAAACCTGCTGAAAGCCATTAATAACATCAACATAGTTCTCCCAGGTGGTGGGAGCTGAGAGGATGGAGGCTGAAGTGTGTGAATGGCCGGGGGTGTCTGACCTGGGACTGCTGCTCCAGGGCTTGTGCGTTCTCCTTCTGCAGCAGACTCAGCTCCGTTTCTAGCTTCTGGCAGAGATCCTGCAAGTCGCTGTGGGAGCTCTCCAGGGCTTGTTTCTCAGCGAGCAGATCCATCATCTCCTGTTGCACCCGTGCTGTCTCCTCCCTGGCTGCTGCCCGCTCCGCTTCAGCTTCCCGTCTGCGTTCGCCGAGCTCTGCCTTCTCACCTTCTGTCTGGAAGGGAAGCAAAAACATTTCACTTCTGTTCTGTTCACCTTCTGCCTTCCATCAATGTTATAGGGGAACTGCATGGCTACTGACCTGCAGCAAAATGCGGTTGAGTTCCACCTTGTCTTTGGCCAGGCCTTCGCTCAGGGCAGCCATTTTGGCCAGTGAATCTTTAAGTGCAGCTTCCTGATTCTGCAGTTTGTTGAGGGCTAACTCATGTGCAGCACTCTGTGACTCCATCTGCGGAGTAAATGATGAATATTGGAAGGATCTAAACCCTCAGGGAGAAATCTACTAATACGGATCAGGCTAACTGGTGCAAGAACAAAGCAGTGTACCTTGCTGAGTGCCAGAACAAGGCTGGTCTTATCATCCTCCAACACCTCCTTCTGCAGGGTGATTTGACCCAGAGCCTCCTTGACTGTCACAAGCTCCCTACGAAGATCTGAGTGCTTTCCTTCAAGCTCCTCCAGGCTCCTCTCGCTGAAACACAAAGTGACTGTCTCACACTGTTTCTTTGTCTCACACACACGCAGATTATTTATACAAACAAAATCCCTTAACAGTAATCCATCTCCACTTTGAAACATGGAGAAATGTTGGTGCCAAAGGCCAGAACACTGAGGGAGTTACTTTTTGCCATATCGCATGTCCTGCTCCAATTCTTAGCTAATCAAATTTTTTGAAGCAAAAGAAGCCCTCAAAAAGAAGAAGAAAAAAAATTTCTTCTTGCATGAGTGCAGTAATGCAATGTAAATCATTTACATTTTCATCCAAATGTCATCTGGGTGCATTGCCGGCCGGAGAATGACATGTGTTCCTGATCTGAACTCTAAACAAACGGAGCTTGAAAACAATCATGGGTGACGGGGTGTGTGTTGTGTAACGGTCATTCCTCCTCGCTCATGCCGTACCCTCTTTGGGCCTCCGTGCGCTGGCGTGCCAGCTGCATCTCCAGATCCTCCCTCTGCTCCCTCAAGAGGTCCCGCTGTCTCTGGAGCTCCAGCGATGAGGCTCGCAGTACCCCCAGCTCGGCATGCTGGGAGTCCACCTCCTGCTGCAGCCCTGACAGCAGCATCTCCAGGCTGGCCTTCTCACTGTGGGACATGGAGGTAGAGAGGCAGAGGAAAAGAAAGAAACAGAGAGTATGCTGAGGTCAGCTGCTGCACAACGATGCACAACATCATCATCATTAGAACACGTGGTTTTCTTCTTCAGTGCTTGTATAATGTTGTATAAATATTGTTCCTGAAGAGGTTTCAACACATTTAAACATGTTCCGATAATGAGAGTGGAAATTATCTGCTTAATTAAACATAAAACCAAACTATAACATTTGTCATCATCATCATAATCATTATAACATTTAGATTTTTCCAACAATAACATTTAGTCCTGATGGCTATTTCACAATTAACCAAAAGGGGTCAAGAAAATATGACAGAGAAAGCACAGCTGAACGACTTTTCATCTGCTTCCTGAAGCCTCCGATGATGAGTGGACGAGCGGGGAGTACCTGGAGATGAGCTCCAGTGAGCAGCGATATCTGTTGCTGTCTCTCAGGCTTTCCTCCAGAGCTTTTTTCGCCTCCTGACTTTCCCTCCTTACTTCCTGGATCTTCTGCTCCAGCTCTCTCCTCTCAGAGTCCCTCTCCTGCAGGTGATCACGCAGTGTGTTCACTTGCTCCACGGCAGCATCCAGACGCCCACGCAGGTCCTGTGGTTTGTACGTGGGTGCAGCGTTTGTGGTGTGTGGGCAAAGAAACTTTGGTGAAATGTCACGACAATGTGTTAAACATATTATCTCTCTAAAACAGTGGTTCCTAACATTTTTGACTTAAAATCAAGTTAAATCTACTTGTGAGCCCTAATTACAGATTATGACCTCAGTGTGTCCTGGATTGTCTCATCTATAGGACTTTCACATGCCTGAATAAGTGAAAGAACACAGTATTTCATAAGAAAATGGCAAAAGGTCTGAATATATTTTGAAATATCTAAACATTTTGTGACCTTTCACATCACTTTTGGGACACCGTGAGCTCAGGTTGGGAGCCACTGTTCTAAAACATCCACAATGAGGAAAGAGCAGCAAAGATCAGTCACGTCTGTTGGACCTGTGTTTGTTTCTGGTGCTTGGAGAGAGCACTCTGCACTGTCATCAGGGTTGTGTTCCTCAGAGGAGACCAGCCATGAAGAGGTGAGGAGGACACATTTTCAGAGCCACTGCTGTCACCCTCACCACCAACCAACTGGACGTGGCAGATAAAATAAGGGAGAATGGAAATAACGTTAATCTTCTAATGTGGTAGCCTAAAGCGTGATGTAGCGCAGTGCGTTTGTGCTGTTCTGACCTGGTGAACATGGAACAAAATCTTTTGGAGAGCTTGGATCTCTGTGTGGAGGAGCTCCATCTCGGCTTTATCCTCTGTTCTCCGTGTCTCCTGAGCAGGAAACCATTAAGTTCAGATAAGCAGCACACACAGAGCAAGCCTGACATTCCCCAGACGGCAGCCCTCTAGACAAGGAAGTCGTGGAGTTTATCATGCCTGAGGTCCAGACTACATGCGAATTAGGCCCCTTAACCACACATCTATCTGCCACCTCCCAGTCACGATTCCCAAGTTCTCACCATCCTGTCCAGACTGATCTGCATGGTGTGGAGGCTGGCATCCTTCTCACTGTTCTGGCTGCGGAGGTGCTTCACCGTGCCAGTCAGCTCCAGGATTCTTTGGAGATCAATATGCACGAAAAAGACAGAGAATGACATCACAAACACACACACACACAAACACACGGTTCCTTGGGACGCTGGTGATTCAAGAGTGGCACGTACTCCTCCTCTGCTAGACCATCAACACTATCAAATTCTCTGCACAGAATCATGGGATTAACAATGACTTCAGATAAGATCAAAGGCCTGCTGAGACCCAGAACACAAAGGCACTGACAGTCCACAGGAGGTGGGACAAAAGACTCAACCCTATACATCAGGACAAGAGCAGCTAAATAGCTGGATGTGCAGGATTTTAATGATTAAAGCCTGCGTGAAGTAAATTACATTTTGGCTTTCCTTTCAGTCACAGGAAGAATGTGATCACCTCATCACAGAATTTCTATTTCACATGACGATGCTGTTTGATTTCTGGTCAACTAGACCGATCCTGAGACTGTAGAAAAATATGGGTGCAGGGTTTGTGCTGTCAGTCCCAGGTTGAGGTTCGGGGGCCGGTTGGAGTTAAAGTTGGATCGAGAAGAGACAAGACTTAAAATATTCTTCAATAAGCTTTTGCTTTTATTAGTATTTACTGAGTCCCAAAATCATGGGGAAAATGGCCTGACTTTTGAGGTTGAGGTCGAGGTGTAGCTATCACTGAAAGCAGAATCCAGCAGCCCTTAAACAAAATGCAGCTCAAAGCTGTATCGTATGTCATTTTGGCTGCTGTTTTCAAAGGACAGGAGGCAAACTCTTCATGACAGACAGGCCCATACGGATTTGGAGATGACTTTACCTGGAGTTAAGTTCGACTTTCTCTGCATCCCAGCGACCCTGAAGCTGCATAGCCTCTTTCAGCTTGTCCTTCAGCTGCCTCTCCAGTGCTGACATCTCCACACCACTAGAGGTGCTCTCCTGTGTTACTTTGGCCTCTAAGTTCATGCAGGCAACATGCAGCTGCCGGCCGGCAGCGACACACTCGCCGCGCATATCAGACAGAGTCCTGTTGAACAGAATCATGCACATCAAGATTTACAGCAAGAAAAAGTGTAATATATGAAATGTGACATGCTGTTTTCCTTCATGCAGGTGTCAGCCATTAGTCTAATTGAAAAAGCTGTATGTTTGTATGTGAAAAAGATGGATGCCTGTCGTGGACAAGCTCTGGGATTAGGGCTCACTTTGAAGTGTCTTCAGTTTGAGTTACAGTACAGCCTCTGACATGATCACAGCTGAGCTGAGCAATCATTATTAAAGCAAATTACTCTTCAATAGTGCTCACAGTGGTTCAACATGATAGAGGCCATGTCTTATAGGGCTCAAGCTTTGCCCTGATGGATGATTTCAACAGTGAGACTAGACACCTTAAGCCATCATTCCCCCCGTAAGGAAACAATGAGCAGGGAGACTGGCGACCCCGTTGACCTGTTCCACTTTGATCCTCGGCTGAGAGAGATGGATTGTGGTTGCAGTGGTGAGTGTGAGACAGAAGAGAGGTGGGGGTGCCTGTGGAATCCTGAGTCGCCGGAGGGATTCTGGCAGTGCGCCATGCTCACCTGTCAGTGAAAGTCCTTAGCTGGGTGAAAGTGCTCCGCAGGGAAGCGGCCTGGCGCCACAGTGCTCTGACACGAGCCTGTTCACGACTCAGCCGGGAGGCGCATGTCTGCAGAGAGAAGCAGACAACAAGGGGACTGAGATTGGAGGGTGGGTGGCAAGGATTGCTTACAGCAAATGATGGCACCTCTCATTTTATTGTGATCCCAAACAGATGCAATTCTGGAACTCCTGGACTCTGGCACACTGGCACGCATACAAACAATTGGATTTCCCTGAATCAACAGATGTAGCCCATTTACAGCACGAACGCCAGATTGTTTGCACAAAATTTTCCTCCCCCTCAGCACTTGGAATGTTTTCACAGGAAACAACAACTCAAAAATCATAGCAATGAAACGAACAGGGAATGAGAATGAATTGACGAAACTGGCTATGAATGGAATTCCTACCCCATGTGAACTCAACAGGAGTTTAATTGCGCAACCTCTGTGTAGAAAGGGGTAAACTTGAGCTTTCCCTGTTGTTTTTCTGACTCAAACACTTCATTTTTGTGATTTTTCTCACCTCTTGTTCTCTGCGCAGACGGGTATCACACAGCTCAATGTCCTCACGAGCCTTCCACAAGCTCTCCGTCAGCCCATGGTTGACGGTGCCTGCCTGTTCCAGCTGCTCCCGCAGCATAGAGTTGACTTGGCTGAGGCTGGCACACCTGCAAACAACAAGCATTATGACTCTGAGAGGCCATTTGGCACTTCTCTCATGGCTATGACACCCTCCAGTAACCCCTCCATAGGACCCAAACTCTGTCGTTCATATAGTCACTATATCACTCTGACATCTGTAGCCTTTAGATCCACCCTTGCCAACCACACTTAGAGGGTGAACATGTGTGACAGTTTTATAATGTCTGTGTCAACTTAGATTTAATTTCAACCAGATTTGCTTGTATAGTCATTGACAAAAATGTTTACATCATTCTCACACTAAACACACACCCTGTTACAGTAAAGCACGCCACATTGCTACGTTTGGTTATCTGCGTGACGGGAAGCCAAACCCATGTTTGCATGTCAGGGATGATATCGTGTTTAAAGGGAACGGAGATGTAGTGAAAGAGGGATCCAGTAACTCCAATAATAAGCAGAAACATATAAATCACTGTTACAGACTTACTGTCTACATCACACTGACATTAAAAAGAGCTTCAGTGGATAGAGCTTGGTAACTCTGCAGTGAGTGATATCTAAGTAAAAATTAGCAGGTCCTGGCAAAGTTTCTGCCATGGGCATTTCAAATGAAGTTCCATGGCTGTGTAAATCATATGGCATTAAAACCTGGCCTCCGCTGCAGAGGTTGGCCCATAATTAACGTGAAGCATCATTAAAATGTCCCACTAATTTTCTCTGACAAATTGGATGCTGAGATTATCTGCCAAGGGCAGGTTCTGCCTTCTCCCTGCAGCAGGGGCAGGGAAAAACACAGCAGGGAAGCTCAGGGAGCTGCTGGGAATATCTCTGGTACACACATTTCACAGAAATATTTCGGCTCCATTTCGGCTTCTCAACGAGAAACAGAGAAAGAAAAACAGGAGCAAATTTTTAACAGGCTTATCCGTGAATTTACTGTCTGCATCCAAAATGCGACTCCCGGCTGCTGTCGGCCATCTGATTCCAAACTTTGTGCACTTTTTCTAAAACTCCATATGTACTACTTACGCACACAGAAGCTGTACATTCTTCTCTATTAGCTGGGTAACCTGTCCGCCTGCGCTGCATGGCGTCCATCACTCACCTCCTCTGCTCCTCCTCCAGCTGAGCAGACTTATTCTGGATGGCCATGTTGAGATCCTGCTCTGTCCGCTGCTGACGCTGGGCTGAGTCCAGGTGGGCCTGCAGCTGAACACACACACACACACACACACACACACACACACACACACACACACACACACACACACACACACACACCACCATTACAGGCATCCTGATAACACTTCAGTATAGGCTAGCAGTAGGAAGTTAGCAGTTACCTAATATTTATAAAGCCACATAATTACAGTGTAAATCTGCTAATCCAAATTCTCTGTGGAGGCCACTCAGCCAAGAATAATATTTGGATGAATTAAATACATTTAAATAAAAGCACAAATCTTATTCAGGACATGAAGTGACCGTGTTTTGCTTTTCAGTTCTGCATGGTTCCTTCACTGCTTGTTAAAATGCTTTTCATTGCTTGCATAAACAACTGGATTCAAACAAATGAGCACAAAGGGCAGAACTGTATTGCACCATAGTTCTTATATGAGGACATAATGGTTCATGGTCCTTTTCATTTTATCACCCGCCCTGTGAAGTTTTACCATCTTTGTCAGGAGAAAGAACTGATCTATTGGACTACACGTCTATTTGAAAAACCTAATGCAGTAAAAAGAAAGGAGCTTAACAACGGTTTAATGCGAGCATCACTGATTCCTGAAGGTGAAGCTGCAGTCTAGACGTACCAACAACCTCATCTTCTCAGACTCTGAGGTCTTCTCCAGCACCTGCTCTTCAAGTTCACCACATCTCTTCTTGTATTGAAGAACCTCATAGGAAACAACAACAAGGTGTATAGTTACATCACAGGATCTTTATTTTTTTCAGGTGACGCTTCCAGAGAAATGTTGTCTGTTTCTAGTCACCTTGGTCTGAAGCTTCTGAACAAGCTGGGCTTGTCTCTGCTGGGCCTCCTGGTAGACCTGCAGTTTCTGCCTGTAAGCTCTCTCCTTGTTCTGCACTTCCTGGGATCCTGGTGACACGCTGTCCTGGTCTGAGTCCACTGCAGACTGCAACATCAGTATCTGATCAAGCTGGACGGAGACGTGCTTTAGCAAGTTTGACAATGTGCCATGATACCGCACATTACATCACAACACAGCAGACATACACTCTTTACATTTGCATAGTCTCATGCGATCTATTGCAACAGCCCTGCACCAAACCTCACAAAGCTTACTCGGGGGGACTTTTAATTATCCTGAATTCTATGTATGTATGTGGCACAATTCACAAGGCTTTACTGCACACCACATGTGTTGGACTGCATTACATTATATGGATACCTTTAACAAACCGGTAACTCAGTCTATCTCACTCTCCTTATCTGGATATACCAAAGATAAATGGTTGGACTGGAGGATATGTTTGCATTCATACGAGTCATTTAGCAGTTTTCAACAGTTCACTGTGGGTTGTGTTTGTGAAAGAATGACAGTCAATGCGTGGGAGCCTTCAATGCATTTTTGAGGTATTCTATGAATGCACGTCCATGCCAAGAAGAACAGTGTACAATACAGCACTCTTGATTGGTAATTACTATCATCGCATGATTCAATGATATCAATAGTGATGAGATGTGCATAGTGTGTTCACCACAAGAGCAGAAACCCTGTAATGGTCAACATTTGATGGACTGGATGATCTACAGACCATCTGTATTAATTCAGCGTGAGGGTGGGACGTATAGATGGGGTCTATGGAATGTCCAGCACAGTGTGTCTCTTCATTGGTGTTTATGCACGATGGCTGTACATGTCAAATCTAACAGCAAAGATGTACACATGTACTGGTCTTTCTCTTGTAAAATCTCATATCCTCTCTGAAATCCAAATGTCCTGTAACCTCTCAACCTCACACAACCTAAACTCCCTCTGCACCACCCACTCTCTATCCTGGTGCCAGACACCCTGTCCTCACTAATACAAACCACATGGCCCTAGAGCACTACAACACACTGCGTGCCTCCAGCTGCCCTTGCCGACTTCTCATTTAAAAAGAGAGGAAGAGAGCGAGAGTGAGGGAGCCCCCTCCCTGCAACACACTCCAAACCACCATCCAAGCCCTTCAAATCAACCCTGCGACCCACTCCCTCCCACCTCTCCTCTGTACCTCATCTCTTCTCTGGGTGCTTAATCTCTCCAGCAGGCTCCAAGAGAGCCAAGACAATAGTCTCACTGTTCAACACTGAACTCAGCCACTTTGCCACCATTATTAACACATTTTCAAATGCCCTTTTCAGAATTTTATACTACAAACTACCCTAACGGCCATCATGCACTTGGCTCTGTGCTTTTGGTGTTTTCTCCGAGGACCCGGGGAGCACAAAAGCTTCTTTTACTGCCCGTTGTTGAGGTGACAGCTTTAGGGACTGAGAAAGGAGGAACAACATGGGCGGAGTGTTTGAAACACACAAAACTGCAGCAGCTGTGTTTAAAGGGACTCCTGGAAACAGCTGTGTGCGGAGCATTAGTGATTATGCATCTTTTCAAGTATTTTGGCACAACTATAGCAATAACACTGACTTACTAACAAGCATGTACTTTATAAATACACCTTGAATACATGGCTGTAGCACACAAGGTTTACTGCAGCACATGAGCACAATCTACATCTGGAGCCATACAGAGGGTCTAATGCTGTTACTCTGGGGAAAGGGACCACAGTGCAACTGAGACCATACTGTACTCCACCAGTGCAACTCATAAAAACACACTCAATCTAAAACTAAACTGAAGTCACCCTCATCATAAGACACTCATAAATAGAACGGGCTTGGTTATCTCCACATATTTTCCTCCTCCACAGGGAGCATAGTTAACACCGTGGCTGAAGTTAAGCCATCTGGGAGTGCTGATGCAAAAATGAGCAATGGGCTCTCGTTGACCACCCACCACTATTACCTTTCTGTCACATCAAGTGAGCACAATGTTAAACAGTGTAAAAATAGTTAGGTTATAATGCAGGATTCAGATAAAGGCCCTCATCTCCTGAGGGGACATACCAACCTCTCGAGAGCTGCAAGGTCATGCAAATTACACAGATGCTGCAGATTTGTTTCTACTGTGTACAGTATGAGCAGTCTTCCTGTATGTACAGTACGTGTGGTTCAGTTCCATCATCTGTCACTGCTGTAGACTGCACCCTCTCCACCTTCGCTGTGCACTCAGTGACCAGGTGTCTCTGGCAACTCCTGCGGGTCCCCGCCCTGCCCGGACGAGGAGGGTTGTTTACACGTTTTCGTACATAGCTGCAGTGTGTCGGCTTCTTGCCAGCGCCTCGCCCCTGCTCCACACACTACGGAGGGGACGTTTTTTTATTGTTTCTCCCCAGGCAGCTGTAAAGCAGGAGGTCGGGGGCTGCTCTGGATTAGCCATGCTCCGTGCAGGAAGCTCCCAAGAGGGCGCCATAACGGTCTGTTGTGAAGACCCCCACCTTCACTGAACTCCCCAACGTCACCATTTACTCCCTTGCTCTGCTTGCATCATTTAATCTCATCACCCTCATCTCCAAGTGAGCTTGAACTCATTGTTCTTCACAACACACCCATCCATCGGTGACTGTAAAAAGGCAAAAGAGAGAAGCGAGTAATCCCAGTCCTCCATCTGCCCTAACTCAGGGGCTTACAGGGCTTACTGGGGGCCCAGAAGTGTGCTCACCGAACACCCCTGCTATTTACGATCTGCCTCGGAGTACAATCGCTCTCGAGCAGCCTCCGCGGCCCCCTAAAGTGGGCTGAGCCTAATCCCAATGTAGCCTGACTCTTTGAGGTCATCGACTGCCATTTTGCAATAATGTTCAAGATGCAATTTATATGAAACCAGACTTTTTTTCATGGTATGTTTTATGCCTCCATATGGTTGCTATGGTTGCTTGTCTTTTTTTTTTATTCCCAAGTATCTGTTTCTTGAGCTCCGCTTATGTTTCCAAAGTAAAAGACTTTTCAGCCTCTTAAAATGTGCTTTGAATTAGGTTTTTATATTTCTTGATATTTATGATTTGTGCCACTCCTCGTATTGTCTCTTTTGATAAATATTTCAAACAACATCAAGGGATAGTCCTGCTTTGATTCATCTGCCAACAAGCAACAAGAGAATCATTTTCAAGGCCCTTGTGAAGGCTTTGGTGTTTGGGCCAAAACTTGCTGCCTTGTTCATGTGGTAGATCAAAATCCAATCCATTTCACTTACACAGCTATGATTACAATACTCTCTCACTGACCTAACGTCACAGCATTTGGAGATCTGATAACTGACCAGTTTATCTATTGTTTCAACTGGGTTTTGTGAAATCCAGTGGAAACATCTTGGGATCTGCTGTGCATTTCTGAAGCCCTTTCTCTCCTCTTTTACTGTGTGACACTGGCATTATGGATCCATTCCTGTTTATCTACACAGAGATACATTTCCAGGCATATCCAGCAACTAGTCCACATCCTCAGTCCTCTGCCTTTCTATCTCTCCAGCCAGCATGTGAAGGGTTACAGCTGCAATCGTTTTCCCTGGCTTGGCCTGGGCCCAGAGGCTTAATAAAGGGAATTAATGGAGTGCACTATCTGTCAGATTCCTAAACACAGCTGGAGCGGATGTCCATCGCCCCCAAGCTGCCCAAAAAACTTACTATCCTACTTCAACAACATACCCGTTCCCCTTTCCCCTCACATTACCCCCTGAGTGCTGACTCTGTGAAAGAGCCCCAGCTGATTGTGAAAGCTGTTTATGTATCATCACTGACAGTAATTACACAATGTGGGATAACAAACGGGGAGAATGGAAGTGAGGAGGGGGAGCTGCTGTGAGTGTGTAACCATGGAGTGAACTCCCTGGTTATGGGGACAGCTGCTGTGGTGGTACACGGGGATACAAGTGATCTGTGCAAATACAGCCAACCTAATAATACATGCTGTGTACTCACAAGCATGCGGCTGGCCTCGCAGCGCTTAACACAATGCAACCCCCCCTCCCCGACCCCCACCCACCCGCAAGGACAATGGTGTACAAAACACACACACACCTACAGGGTCATTTGAGAAGCTCATATCTGATTAAGACGCTGGTGACATGAGAAAAAGAACTGAAAACTGTTTTTAATGTTTGACTTTAAAGTCAGGTAACATGAGCAGCCTAATGTCAAACGCTGACAAGGTTTAATGGAATACTTTCATCAAACATTCAGCGCTGGGATGGGCTTTTAAGCATATTTTCCCAGAGGAAGGCAATTAATTTTTACAATTTCGTGATAGTTGAGAGAGTCTGACTTTTTGGCTGTGTCCCAGTCAAACTGCAGCCTAAATGAATGGGTTTGTGCCAGGAGGAAAAACAAACTGGAAACAGAGGTGGGCAGCAGGGTGAAAGGGGACAGTAACACAATCCCTAAAACAGACTTTATCTGCTCCAACTATGTTTGACAGGGTTCTTACGCAGAGACCCTGGGGATTCAAGACTTCAGGGGGCACTGGCAAATGGCAGTTGGTGTCAGAAATCATTCAGCACCAGTTTATCTTTACCCAACTGACTTCCACACTGCAGTATTGTGCAGCCACTCGCTAAGTGTTCAGGCAGCAGGGTATGGATGTCTATGTCTGAGAAAATGCACACTGGCAGGGCTCCAAAAGCAACACACAGGGTTCAGAATTCACCCCAACATGTTCTCCAACCTCCTGAGGCCACGCAACTCACAAACTGGGTCAAGGTTTATCCTGGTTCAGGTGCAATTTTCTGAGGTCACCAGTGATCACGCTGAGTGACTTAACAGAGACACAGTGGAAGGCTTTCAGAGTCCTGGTGTGACTTCACCAGCATCGCGTTAATGGTCCTCTGTCAGGTCAAAGAGACTTAAGGAAACCTGGGAAAAAATGGGGATTTGGGACAACTACATATGTTTCTCATTCAGTGATGGGCCTGCTTCAGCTGACGTCCTGACACCGTGAGCACCTGATGTTTGTCAGAAAGAAACTTTTGGTAGTTCGGCATCATATTTTTTACTATCATCTAAGAACACACTTTTCTGCTTTAAAAGAATTGTAGACATTTTGGGAAAAATTCACCGACTCTCATGCCAAGAGTTAGATGAGAAAATTGCCCAGTAAAAAAAATGGTATGAAGCTGCCACCAACAGTCGGTTATCTTTGCACAAAGACTGGAAAGTTTGTCCAAAATAAAAAAAAAAAAAAATCCACCAGCAGCACCTGTAAAGCTCACTAATCAACATGTTATATCACGCTTGTGAGGAAGTGAAGAACATGTCCTCCCGGGGTCCTGCTATCAGCAACCAGCAGAGACTTCCCTGTGAAATCCACTGGAAAATCACTGAGCAACAACAATAAGATGATGAAATTAAAGCCCATAGAGAGATTAACACCTTCCTGCTGCTGCCTTAAAAATGTCTTTGTCTTCCGTTTGGTACAATCCAGTGCCTGACAAACTGGAATGAGAAATGCCCAGTCACATCGCATCAGCCTGTCTGTGAGCAGTTGGGGGTTCCTCAGAATGATCCATTTCAAATCACCGTTGCGTTAACAATCAAGAATATTGAAAACATGCCAAACCTTACTCTTGAGATTTGATGTGGAATATACATTTACAGTACAGTCAGTCCTATCTGTCAGTAATATGATCCCTTTGGCAGAAAGCTTTTATGCAGATAAGACTGTTGACCTGAACATTAGCTCCACATGGATGCCACAGCAAAGGCTCTATTTGGCTCCAGGGCCTTGATTTACACACCACATTAACATCACATCACAGCCAAGCCTTTCACCGGATGAGACAAGTCACAACTGGAGTTTTGTGATGAACCTCCTGACTTGTGAGACGCGACTGGATAAAACATTTAGCCGTGTTAACAGTTATAACTGCAGTGATCTTTGTGAAAAAAAGAAGTTTGTCTCATGTTAACCCCTCACTGGTGTGAGCACCAAATGTCAGCAACACTCTGCTTGTGTTTTTCTGTTTAGTGCCTTTTCACACATCTAAAAATATCAACAAAATAAATATGCTATATATATCTGCCAAGCTAATTAAGTTATATTTATAGCCCTGGTTTTAAAATAAGCTCCAAGGGTAAGGCAAGCAGTGGGAATTCATTAGATTTCAGCAGCAGAATGTGGGCAGTGTAATCACAAATGGCTGCTTTGTGCACCATGAAAAATGAGCTTTTTCTTTGACGGTCTCCAGGGAGGAGGCCGGTGACCTTCGCGATTTTCCCCCCAAAACAGCAGCCGCTACATGAAGGGGCAACTACGGGGGGCTATGAAGGGAGACGCTGGTCCTCATGAGCACAGGGGGTCTGAGTCTACCTGAGCAGACCACAAGGAAACCCTTCATGAACCACCCTCCCCTCTCTTATTTACCTTTACAAACACATACACACACACACGCATGAGTGCACACACACACACACACACACACGCACACACACACACACACACAATGGATGCTCATAGAGTACTTACTAAACTATGTGAAGTGTAATTCTGTAAGCAGTAAGTTACAGAAAAATGTATGACATAAAATATGTTTGTGCCAAGTTACATTAATTCAGCCATGAGTCCGTACATGTACTACATACCACACTTCATTTTCACTACAGTACATGCAAAGCTGCTTCAGCCTTTCCACACTGTTTGTTTGTTCAGCCCCAAAAGGCTTTCCCTGCTGGAAAGGGCGGCGGTACACTGATGTTTACTGTAACCATATTCCATTTCAAAAGCATGTAGCTTTTTGCTGTCAATGCTCCAGTGTGGCTGACCTTCTTGATCTCATCTCCAAACAAAACTGCACAAATTTACCCTCGACAGTATTACACACCCCAACTCCTGTAAGAGCTGCATTGAGATCTGACATTATACACAATGTCTGCCAACGCAGTCACAGTTAGCTCTCCTTGCTAGTTTGGAACATAGTAAAACCCCCCACACACATTATTTTTATTACTAAATGTCAGAAAATACTGAAAAATGGTCAATGTTTTCCAAGGTCCAAAATGGCGCCCTCAACTGTCCCCCCTGTTCACAACTGAAGTACATCCAAAGCACCGTCATATAGGGCCCAAACAACCATCAATCACTCAGATTCAGAGCCTTGACTTTTTTAAAGAAAGGCAGTACTCAGACTGATTAATCGATCATAATAAAACAGTAGCCATTGATTCAGCGGTTAGTGGCCTATCCAATAACTGTTATAGCTCTAAAAACAACAAGAACAATCAACAAGCAAAAACAGACAAATGAACACAGACTCAACAACAATTTGCTCCTCCAGTGTTAACAGACAGTAATCTATACTAAATAAAACTTGAAAAAGTTTAGGAACTGCACCATCTACAGCATCTTGATCACCAGTTAAATCAAAGTTCTTGATATAATTGATGAACGGTCTCCATATACTCTTAAATATGTGCTGTTTAGGCTTCAATATGTAAGTTATCCTTTCAAATGGAAGGTTTGATAGCATCTGTCTCACCCATTGAGCAGTACATTTTTCCATAACTGTGCAATCATTTTTCGGCGTACAGCAAGCTGAGGTCTATAAATTCTTGTTCATTTTCACTATAATTATGTGTCTCTGGACATAAGCCCAACAGAAAAAGTTTAGGATCCAGTAAAATTTGTTTTGAAATTATCTTCTCAATTATGGCTCTCACCTCTTCCCAAAACTTTTGAATAATTGTGTATTGCCAAATACAATGTGTTAACACTTTCTGTCGAACAAGTGTGCAGAGGTGCTGTTTGATGAGGTGGTTACACATGTTGACATGAACATGATTATGAAGTTCATGAGAAGGCTGTTTCCTGTGTACTACTGTTCAAATCAAGAGTAGGTGTATGTATGTCAGATGTACTTACCTAGATGATATCACCTGTGGGTCCCATTTGGCCTGTTATATAATATTTGATGACATCTTACATTTTTTTCCCTTTCGGTTACAGAACAAACATTCTTAACAGCGTGACTACAACAATGCTAAAAATGTAAATGATGTTGCACAGGTTGACCTTGACCCTGTGTCACTCCTACCCTGTCTGTGAGACTGGCGTGTTTGACTAGCGGCTGGTCACGGTCCGTCTGGCCGGGAGACAGCTGCTCCCTCAGGGCCCTGCTCTCCTCCAGCTCACTGACCTGAGAGCTCTCACCTGAGATAAGGAAACAGATCATGCATACAGAAGTGTCACTCTCACCCCATGGGGTATAATGATAACTGATATCTAGCAAGACTGATTTATTTTTTGTACTTAATGTGTTCAATGTTTTTGTTTGTGAATTTCAATTAAAGCTCTCGTCCCTACCAGCTGGCTGCTCCGCCAGGTTGCGGGTGACGATCTGGCGGATGCGGGTGGAGACAGGCGTAGGCGTAACACCGGACTCCTGTCCATCACCTCTAAGCATCAGAGTCCTCTCTCCTGAGCTGCCATCGGAGTGAAGCAGGGACTCCTCCAACTTCTACAATCATACCAGTCAGCCCAACACATCACATAACTGAGCAGAAAAGGCCCAACTCATTAAGGCCAGACGATGAGGACAGCAGTGGTGGAGGAAGTACTTTTACTTCAGTAAAAGTAGTAATACCAGATTGAAGGTTTGAAAAAATTAAGTAAAAAGTACAATATTTTCCTCTAAAACACAGTGTAGTCGAAGTATGAAGTAGTAGAAATTCTCAAGTAAAGTACAAGTTCCTCTAAATTACTTAAGCACAGTACTGGAGTAAATGTACTTAGTTACTTTCCACCCCTAGAGAACAAAATTCATTGAAATCCGTAAACGTTATCCGTAACCTCAGAGCGCCCCCACCTCCTGCTATTGCTTTACAAAAGCAGAATTCAGCCCATCCTGCTGAACTGTTCCTCCGCTTCTTCACCATGTTGACCATCCAAAACAAAAACAAAAACAAAAACAAAATCACTGGCATTGCTCATACCGCCTGTAAAATCATCAGCCTTTCCACACACAGTCTCTCAGACATGAACCACAGAGCCACCACACGCCATGCACTTACAAGCCCAAATGACACTGACCACCCCTCAACACTTCACATTACTGCCATCGGGACGGAGATACAGGACCAGAAAACGGAGAAGAGCTTCCTTCAGGAGGAGTTTTGAGCAAACGGCCTCACTGACCGTGTTCTGTACTGGGATGTATGGATGTATTTACACACTCTGCATATTGTCTTTGTCTGCGTGCTGTTCCGTCTGTACCTGAGTGTGTCCGCGTTCAACTGGCTGTGAAACAAATCTCCCTCTGGGATAATAAAGACTAAAAGAAGAAAATATTCCAAAATTGAGAACATAATGGATTACTAGACTTATTCTGAATCTTTAGATGCTGACTACTTTGCAGTTTCCAATTATTAATAAAAATACAATCAACAAATACATTATGATTCATTATGACAGATAAAACTACCCTGCAGTACAATGAGTACATTTAATTTTGACACTTTAAGTATATTTTGATGCTTATAATTTTGTACTTTTATTCTGGTTTTGACTGCCTGACTTTGACTTGCAACAGTATTCCTACAATGTTTAGTGGTACTTTTACCTCCGTAAAACACCTGAGCACTTCATCCACCACTGCCTTTCAGAGGGCCTTTTCACAGCAGGTATACTGACCTGTCACAGTCTGTGTTACAGGTGTTACTATTAAAAACATGGCTCAGTTCTGTTGTCACAGTAAGCCACGACATTAAGCCAGCACGCACAATACCAGGACCCTAAAACTGAAGCAACTGAGAGGAATTCATCCATCATGTTTAATTATTTACACATTAGCTTCTCCTGCTGTGACATGTCAAAGTGTGAATAAAACTAGCTTGTTAAAAACGGCTAACAGAGCTAACACAGTGAACAGCTGCTGTTACCAACCTGAATCACAGCCTCCAGTCTGGGTGAGTGTGCGCTTTGCTCCCGTGGAGAACTCATTGTAAAACTGTGCCAGCTTTGAAAACAAAACGTGAAGCTAGAAACGATAAATCTTTCAGGGTTTCATGTGACGAGACGGAAACGTTGCTCTAAAGTTAGCGTGCTATAATTTAAGCTATTAAAGTTCAGATGGAGAGAGGAGCAGAAACTTAAACTAGTCATTCAAATAATGTCATAAAAAACTAAGAAATGTCGGACTGGACTGGCACCTGCTTTAAGAGAAGGCTGGAGCTGGAAAAAAGTCACTCACAGGACTTTTTAGTCAACTTCAGGAGCGACTGCAGGCAAGTAGCAACATGCTAACCCCAGACGTTACCAGGGCCGTTACCGTGGAAATAGAATGCTGGCTTGCGTGTCTCCATGGCAAGACGGACGCCACGAGCCAAGATACTGGACGCCGATTGGTTAATGATCATCAAGACACTGAGGGCTGAGGAAGCAGCAGTTTCCCACAGAGGACTTACCAGGAAGACATTTTATTAATAGTTTGAACATTTACAGTCCCAAACACTTGATAAACAACCAATAATACAACACAATAACACAAAAGGTAAATTAGATCTCAAACACATGATACAAAGTATAAATAAGCACATGCTGTCCAGCCAAGTGAGGCCATAAAAACCACCAGGAATACCTGAGGATCACGTAACACGCTATTCTAGGGCACAACAGCATCCTCAGAAGAACACGCCGCTCGCACTGTAACATAAATATCATGAGAGTGAACTGAGGCTGTTATGTTGAGTCTGTGGGGAAGAGGTCTGGCCACTGGGATGGATCAAGGAAGATGGTACAGACTCCGCTGTAGAACCAGAGTCTTGGCAGGTAGCACTCCACCTCCCAGGTGTTGGTCGCTCGGTTGTAAATCTCCACTTCCACCCCGTAGTCCCCCTCCATACCTTTCCAATGGCCTCCGGTGACAAACAGCTTGCCATCCAGCGTCACCAGGCCGCCATTCTCATGGAGCATGTGGAGAAGCTGGACCTGAAGAGGAGGAAGGGTCGAAGGCAAAATGAAAAGACAATAAACGTGGTTGCTTCTGATACAAGTTGGGACTCCGTGTAAAGTCCATCCTCACTTGCGAACCACTGAGCCTTTCCGGGATGCCCCTTTCATACCCAATCATGATCCTCTCACCTGTTACCAATCAACCTGTTTACCTGTGGAATGTTCCAAACAGGTGTTTTTGGGGCATTCCCCAACTTTCCCAGTCTTTGAAATGTGTTGCTGCATCAAATTCACAATATGCAGATATTTACACAAATCAATGAAGCTGATGAGCTCAAACCTTAAATATATTGTCTTTCTGCTGTTTTCAGTTGAATTTATGTCAAAAAGGATTGTAAATGATCACAGTTTGTTTTATTTATGTTTGACAGTGTCCCAACTCTTTTGGATTCAGGGTTGTATGATCCTGTTAAATGTCTGTTTTGTGACTGTGCTGTGGTGCGACAGTGATATCTAAACCTACCTTCTGCCACATGTTTGCCTCTGGGTCATAAGAGTAGACTTTCTTAGTGTTATCAGCAACCAGATATATAGTTCCATCCACACAGACAGATCGAGGAGAGGACAAATACTTGGGGATGAAGGGTGCACATATGCTGACCCAGCTATCTGTAAAACAAACAAACAAACAAACAAAAAAGTCATTCAACTGCTAATTTGATGGGAAAAAATAAAAGTACAAACACAACTGGAAGAAAAATTAAAATACACTGACAATATCCACAACTCAGAACTGAGTTACACATGAATCCACCAGCGCGACTGCATCAGGTTTGCTTTGATCACTCTCACCTATAACGGGGTTGTAACACTGCATGGTCAAAGCGTTGTACTTCACAGCACAGGAGCCGATCACATAGAGCTTCCCATGACACGCTGTGGCGGTGAAGTTAGTCACATATTTTAAGGCGGGGCACGTCAAGGCCCAGGTGTCGCTGTACGGGTCATAATGCTCGACTTCAACACGATCTGCCGTCGTACCTGAAGGAGGCAGATGTAAGTAGAGACAGTGCTGAGGCTGAATCACGGTCTCATAAATGTGCACAAAGGCTGAAATTTAAACATGTGTGTGTGTTACCACCACAGCACACATCTAAAACACTGTCCTGTTCTTACAATCTGCCCATATTTAAATCTATTCCACCACAAAGAAGAAATGCAAGCAGATTCTGACAAACTATCACCGCAGAGGTAAGCCATTAAGGGCAGATGAGCTGCTTGAATGCATCAGAGTTTTCCACTGCACTGCAGGTTTAAGGCACCACATGCACGACCGTATTTATTTTCTTACCTCCAATGACGTAAATCTCCCCGTTGAGCGTTGCCGAAGTGTGGTTAGTCCGAGGCCGGAGCATGGGTGCCACGGTAACCCACCTCCCCTCTCTTGTGATGTACTTCCAGGTCTCTGTGGTCGACCAGGTGTTGGTATTCGAACCTCGTGAGCCCCCTGTCAGAGAGACAAGAGCACTTTGTCAAAACTCTGACGTTCTGCATTCCTCACAAAGGAAAGTAGTGAGTCTGCTCAAAATCACTGGTGTTCCTTTTGCTGCAGAAGTTTCTGTGTTTCAAAGGGCTGCGTGCACTTGACTCACCTGTGACATACACATCATTGTTTAAAGAGACCATGGAGAAGCCCCACTTGTTGGGGTTGGGGAAATTCGGGAGCTCATGCCACTGTTCTGCAGAGAAAAAGAAGGATTCAGAGAGTGAGGGGGAACTAGATGACAGCTTTCACAAATACAGGATGCAAATGATAAAATCAGGGAAATTAGACACACACACACACACACACACACACACACACACACACACGTCTTCAATGATCTTTGAACTGACAGTAAGTCAAAGTTGGGTCAAGAAAGAAATGCATCTTTTCTGGCACAGTCCTCCACGCTGTGGCTGGGGTTGTCATTGCCTCAACATAAGACCAGAAATCTTAGAATGAGATGCAACAATCGTTACTTTGACATCCCATGAAAAACACGGACATGGATGGCTTCTTCCAGCTCTGCGCAATAAAACGCTCATTTGAGGAGCTGAGAGGATGGTCCAATTTTGTCACATCCAGACCGCATTCCTGCAGAGCTGTTTTTCTGTCAACGCTGCATTTAACAACCTACGACACATCTGCCAAACTGTTTTTTTAGAGGAATCAGACGGATGTTTCCCAACAAAGTCCGGCTGTAAAATAGATTCTGAACTTAAACGAAGTTGAAATTCTGATTCGTGAAAAAAATGTTTGTACTTGTCTTCGTGTTGTAGAAGGCGCAGTTCCTCAGCAGCAGTCTTTGCAGTCTTGGGTCTCTGTCCTGCTCTTCATCTGAGTCATCTTCATCATCCGAGTCATCCAGCGAACGGCCTCCCATTACAAACAGCACCTCTTGCAGGTTCGGTTGTGGACTCAGAGAGTTCAGTCTGTCTCTATATTCTGGTGCCAAATCCATTTTCTACAAAAGTAAAAGTCATGATTGTTTTGGGAATTTGACGAGATTGAGCAAACAAAGATAAGGAGAGAAGAAGGAGGAAGTGTGAACTCACTGACCTCTCTGTAAGTTTTTTCCACAGCTTCTCTGCTGCTGGGAGAGGCCTCCACCAGACTGTCCTTCAGCAAGGTGTCGGCCAAGTAGTCCAGGCTGAGCAGGGAGAGACGGGACAAGGTGAGGAGTTCAGGGAGGTGGCAGAGCCGAGACTCCTTGTGGTGCCTCACCCATTTCAGGATGGCCTCCACACGGGCGCACTCCGACCGGATTTGCAGTCCTTCGTCAGAGAGGCAGGCGACCAACCTGTCCTTTCCCAACAGTAGAAACTCCTCACCTTGTTGAACAGCTTCAAAGTTCTCCAAGAGGAAGGCCCATGCTTTGGCCATCACCTCAGGGCAGCCATGGATCGCCCCGAACTCCAGGATCCCCAGGCAGTTGGTTGCATCAATCTGGTGCTGGAGGTATCGGCTGCACACGGCTCTCACCGTCTGGAACTGCAGCTGGCTGGAGGTGCAGATCAAGCCCTCCACGTTGCTCTGGTTGATGGTCAGTTTGCCTGTGTATGCGAAGTCCAACAAGCAGCTGAGTATATCAGGATCGACATCATGAAGCTCCACACGTGCAGCTATGCTCTCCACGAAGTCCCCTGAGAACATGCAGCGGAAGTACGTGCTGCAGAGGGCCAGCACGCCGCGGTGACAGGGGAAGTCCCGACCGCCGGCGCTCAGCGTCACATCGACCAGTTTGGGGTGAGAGCAGAGGGAGCGCAAGCCCTCCAGGATGCTCTGAGGATGGGAGGACAGGCAGAAGTCCAGGTCATCCACGTTCCGCACCATGGCCAACTTCACTTCAAAATGTAGGTCCAATCTTCTTTCAGCAGGGATGGTCAAACTGAGTTTAGAGCTCACCTGCAAGGGTAGAAAAATACATAAATATACAAAGAAATCATTCTAATATCCTGTTTATTTATCACAAAAGATCAGCAATAACTTCACCGTGAAGCACAGAATGTTATTCTAAAACAGTTTAACATGTTCGGCCCTGATAGCAGGATATTAAAGTAACGGCCTCATACTGAGAAACAGCAACTCAGAAAAAAAGGCGGTCTACAGGAACAGTTTTTCATTTATTACTCAGTGGTACAAGATGAAATGTTTGTCTTTCATTTCATAATTAATGGAAACATAACATTTGTTTTGTTTTTGTACTGTGGTGCAAATAAAAAGGCCAGAAAGGGATCTGAAGAGAAATGTAGACACGCTTTGACTCTAAGTTTCTCCGGTTAGAAAACAACATCTTCAGTGTGGCATCATGCGTCGTTAGAAGGACTACAAAGTGCTTTTGGCTCATGATTAGTACGCCGTGTAACAGTGCGTCTCTAATCTCTGAACCCAACAACAAATGACATTTTCTGTCACCAAATACTATAAAACCAAATAAGTAACCAACAACAAACTCACCACAGAAGCACAGAGTGGAAATAATGGCTCATCCTTCCAGTAAAAAAGCGGTTTGCAGCTGAGCAGCTGGCTGGATCAACATGGAGTGGGTAGCATGGCGGAAAGCTTCTGCCAAGTCACTGAGGACGGGCTGCCTGTCGTTGGGGTATTTTTAGGAGCGACAGTGACTCCGTGCTGCAGTCAGATTCCAAACAACATACATGGGACCCGCAGCTGCTGTTACAGGCACATGTTTAGCATTTTCTCAACAGGCCTGAAAGCTAGCAAAGAGATAAATGATGCAGTATGTTGTACGTTACAATGATCAATTAATTAAAAGGCTATGAGAGACACAATGCTATATGTCTGCAGAGAGGTTCAGATATGAGTTTTGATTAAAAGTGTCTTTAAAAGGGTAAGAAATGAAAAAGATGTAGTCAGTGAAGTCGTTACAAGAAGGCAATAATGAATAATCAAGTTCAAGTTGATGAAATTGCACAGATATCTGATTTATTTTGTAATGATGCCAGAACTGGTCCTTCTTCTGCCAGGTCATTGTTGGGAATATTTCACTGCTTTCTAACCAAATTAAAAGATAATCATTCATCTCAAAACAAAAATGTTGACTCTCAGGAAAATACTTTCATAGTAAGGCTGGGTATGGTACCTGAGCTTGAAAGCAGTACCAAAATATCTACCAAATATCTAGTATTACTATATATAAACATGTTTTTTGACAAATTCTGTTTAAAACTTCACAAGTACAGCTTTCTGAGGCGCATTGGAGTTTAATGTTTTAACAGAATAAAATACAGTATAAAATTAACAAAATTATAACCAACATCTGATCAAATAAGTAAACAAGGCTCAGAATCTGGATGAGCGTTCTGTGTTTTCTTTCAGTACTTGATAATTGACAATTACAGCAATTCAATCCACAACTCAAACGGTTTCTAGGTTCCAGATCCAGCCCTAATGTCATCTAAACTAACATACAAACAATAAAAAAATATCAAAAACATGACACGAGCAACTACTCAAAATCAAAAATCTCCGCCTCTTTCTCTTTCCAAAAAGCAAAACTCCGGTCGATGTATTTACAAATCTCTTCGTTGCTAAAACTGGAAATGTCAGTTCCAGAGTGCAGCATCCCCTCATCAGGCGTGGGCGTCTGCACTATGACTTTAGGGACCTGTCTAACCTCTGGGAGGCTATGTTTCACCGCTTCTTCAGTGCTTTCAGACTGACTCACGGCGTTTCCAAAGAACTTGATCTTCATGTCCTCAAAGCCGTCCTTCCACTCGCGGTTCCCGGCCTCGATGTCCTGTATGACAGCCTTATGGAAGTCCCTGACCAGCTCCCAGGGGAAGCTCCCCACGTGGTCGAACACCTCAAAGCACAGCAGGTGCCTCATTTTGCGTTCGTCCACGGGCAGCTCCAACTCCAGGATGTGAAAGTAGCCCAGCATGAAGAGGTCCAGCGTCAGGCTGTCGTAGTCCACCGGCACACCGTCCAGACGAGGCAGGAACTGCTCCGGGGAGTACAGGGCCTGCTGCCTGTGGAGCCTGTGGACCACACTGCATGGTTATTCAAGGTGTATGTGCTGGGCTGCGACTACTCTAATCTTCACCAAATATCTGGAATTCTTCCTTGCTAAATGACTTTAGTGATTAAAAGATTTTCAAAACCGTTGATCAGTCTACTAATGGATTACTATTTGTTTCAGCAGTATTTCAAACCAAACTTTTACTCTGTTAAACTTTGCGTTGTGGAAGCAGGTTCATTACGTAATAAACTGCTTTGAGTGTGTACAGTGTGTCAATTCGTGTGTGCTGCTGTATCTTTTGGGTGAAGTTTTAACATGAAACTGGCATAATGTGAGCAGTGCAGGTGGAGATTAGTGTTGCAGTGACGCCACCTGACGTGGAGACATTCTGCTAACATGGACGGCGGTTCTACCTGCGGATCTGTCTGGACGGCACACTGGAGATCATGCTCCTCCAGTTTCCCAGCATCTTGTTGACAGCACTCCTCTGCTTGAAGAAATGTCCCAGAGAGCTGTTCATCATCTTCGACTGGGCGCTCTCCACGCCGCCGGACCCGGCTTTGCCGCCCATCGACGGGCTCCCGCCACTCATCTTCCTCTCTGCTGCATCCTTGCTCTTCAGCGTCACCGTGTATGCTGACTTCTTCCAGTGGCCCAAGAAAAGCACGACTATGCGCTCCTTTCTGAGGCTGGTGGACTCGAGAACATCTGCAACATTTTCATCGTAGTCGATGCCGGAGTCACTGTTCTGGTCTGTTTCTGGGGCCGGGCTCAACACTTTAAGCTGCTCGCCCGACTCTGTGGCCTCAAGCTGTGTGGAAGAACTTAAAACGACGGGCTCCTCCAGCGGACCTGACAAAGGTGAGTTCTGAGCCTCAAAATTAGACTTCAGAGTCCTTACAGACACTCCGAACTGATGGATCTCATCCTCTATCCTCTCCCTGCGTCCCCTGGTGGAGTTCTGTCTGTCTGGCGTCTGAGAGAACACGGTGATCAGGTCGGTGTTGGGCATCTTGCAGTAGGGCTGGTCTGTCAGATTGGTCATGAGCAGAGACATGCTCTTCACGATGCCCGAGATGCGGCCGCACCACACGGGCAGAGGGACTTGACTGGAGAAGTTTCTGAACTGCGTGTTGACGGTGATGTTGACTATGGGGGCCGGCAGGATGTGCCTGAGCTCCTCGGCTAGCCGAGCGAGCTCCAGCTCGTAGCCTTCACAGTTCCTCTGCATGGACACGTTGGCAATCTGCTGCTCCAGATAGATGAGGTCATCCTCAGCCAGCAGCTCACCAGAGGGCCCCAGGATGGCATTGTGGGCTTGGGAGTACCTCCAGCTGACTTTGGCATATCTGTTCCCATTTTCCTGTAAGAGAAGAGGCAGATAAACATGCAGGATGTCACATTCAAAGTTTTTCTAGCATTTCAAATGGCTTAGGCGTGAGAGGAAAAGAGTAATGATATAGTAAAACTATGATCCAAACCTCAAAAATATGACCCGACTAGCAATGTGTTATGTCTTCAGTGATTTGTTATATGCAATTAAAAGTAAACGATGATGGAATTTCCAAGTGTTTTTCAAATTTGCAGTAATGCAGATTTAGAATAGCATCACAAAATAAGACCACAGGTTTTGCTTTGCTCATTGTGGTCTGCTTACACTCAACAAGCATTGGTTTCGAAGGGTCTTGGGTTTAAGCAGTTTGTACAACATATAATGGACTTTTTTAAGGCTGCAAATGATTAATCAATTATCAAAATAGTTCATTTTCTCTCAGTTGACTAATTAATTAATTGACTAATTGTTTTGGCTGATTTTGACAGTGGAAAAATACAGCAGCTGTTCTGGAAAGTCTCCACCTAAAGCAGCTCCTGAGTAGAACTGAGGTGAAACATGAGTCACGCTGGTGCAGAACGAGCCTCATTTTCTATCT
Source organism: Chaetodon auriga (assembly GCF_051107435.1). Taxonomy (NCBI): domain Eukaryota; kingdom Metazoa; phylum Chordata; class Actinopteri; order Chaetodontiformes; family Chaetodontidae; genus Chaetodon; species Chaetodon auriga. The sequence continues at coordinate 27,269,536 of NC_135076.1, forward strand.
GTCAACTGCAAAAGAAGTACAAGATGTGTCGAAGAGTCGACCTCAAGCATTAACGATGAAGAGGCTGCGTCTGAGTGTGTTATCCTTCGGTCGTTAGGACTCTCCATAGCTCTCTCGATTAATCAAACGTGTCTGTTGGCCTCCACAGATTCACACTGATTGCCAGACTGAGATAGTGTAGCTAACACTGTGATCCTGATGTGAACTGTACTGAGGCTAGATTTAGAGTATTATTTGCTGTAATTCACAGATCCAAGCTGTTGACAAGCCCACATTACCTCTGTTACCACATCAGATTTGTGGGATTTGAGGCCATTAAAGCTGTTACCCTGTTTAATCTTTGGAGAGACGTTACCTTCCTCCTCTGATCCTCCTCATCCAGCAGCCTGGCCTGCAGCTGTCTCACCATGACCTGCCTCTTCCACTCAGCAATGGGACGGCCTCGCTCGTCGTGAGTGGGCACCAGGTAGTCGATGTCCGACAGGTTGGCCTCCTCGGTGGGCAGGACCACCATCTTGTTCTGCACAGATACGGAAGTTTAGCAACAGGAAGGGGAACTTGCAAAGGACAGACGTACAAAACGAGAAAGCTTATTGCACTTACTGCGTGCCCAGTGAAAACTCCTGACAACCCGGATTGTTTCAAGGATTTAATGGACTTCATGTCGCCAAGAAGTTTTCTTTCGGCCAGGAGGTTTGCATCAGGCAACATCGTCCTATCGGCCGAGACAGTTATCTCCCTCCCAGTGGCCTTGGGCTGATTGAAACCTTTGATAACTGAAACACAAATCAGAATCTTTTTTTCCACTGAGCAGCGACTTCCAGTAAACATTTCATACAGTAACAGTTTGTTGCTTTGTTTTGGGTTAAAGACTGATTCAGTCCGATAAACAGAGATGTTTTTCTCACCAGATGTTGCGATTTGAACCTGCTCAATTCTGCTGACAGCCGTTTTCGCTGGCTGGGCGGGTGTGGACGAGGCAGAAGGTGAAGGAGGTGCAGGAGGGGGCTGAGGGTATCTCGCCTGTGGGGACTCCTCACTCTCAGGTTGCTAATTTGAGCAAAAAGAAAAACAGAAACCTGGCCCAGTTGCTTTGGGCTTTTCCAAGAAATAATGAAGAAACATGGTGAAAACCTCAGTGTGTACCTTTAAACTGTCCATGGGTGTGTCACTGCTGTAGCTGTGCCTGCATGTGTCACTCAGGCAGCCGTAGTAGTCCTCCCTGCTGCACTGCAACAACACAGCCGGCTTCACCTTCACCTCCTCCTGCACTGGAGCAGTTACCTCGATGGGCTTACCCGCACAGGCTGTCTGCAAATACTGCATCAGAGTCACATTTAATACAACTTGAGACCTGAAACTAGATGTAAAATAACAAGGTTCGGGTTGCCATCTGAGATCTGAGATATCTGTGTGTAAATTTGATGATATTGATGGACCCTCACATTGTCCAGTGATGCTGACACCTCATAGATTTTCCCAGTTATCATTCAAACACAAATGCTTTTCCTGCTCTTTGCCTCTGTCGTTTTTAAGCAAACGCCAGCCTGGTTTGTCTCTTTACATGTGAGTTCATGGCTGATTCACCCACTGAATGAGGCGACACACGGCAGAATCAGATTTCTTTTCACTGTGAGCAAGATTAAGATTATTGTAGGCGGCAGACTCTCAGGGGACATCTGAACTCTGGGTTTTTCAAACCAAGCTTTCTGAGCGAAATCTGCATCAAATAATTGAAGAAAAACCGTAAACTGGGCCACAGAGAGGACACAGGTCCTTTCATAAATACAGTTTTTTTTTAGCAGTCGGCACCACGACTTTCCACTTCCATTAGTGACACTGTTAGTAGCCTTTTTTTGGCATTTCTGCTTCATTTAGATGGAGAGACAGAAAGGCAGGAGAGCGAGACGGGGTGACATGCAGCAAAGGACCTCGGGCTGGAATCGAATCCGGCCCGCTGACTCATTACTTTCTGAACACTGTACAGCCTTACAACGATAAGCTGATAGTCTGGACTTAGACTGTGACAGTCGAATGTAAAACGAGCTGAGATACAAAAAAGCTTTTGTAAATTTTCTGGGTTGGCTTAGGCTGGCTTTGTTTTTTTTAGAAGCTATCAAAAATGTGCGCAATGCCGATGAAACCATTCTCTCATTCTAAAAAAAGCCACGAACAAACAGACGAAATTGATTCAATTAGAATGTCTAGATTGAAATGAACAAATCAAAACATTAGAAAGCCTGAAGACATCTATGAAAGACAAAGGAACACAACAAACTCACGATAGTAAGCAACCTTGAATAATTGGCAGCATTTCACACCACTCTGGGGAGGATGTAGGATGTATGGAAACATTTAGATCCCCTTTAATGAACCTGCATTGTCCTAATGCACTCCATGCAGAATGCATATCAAATTCAGCTCTCCAAGGACATTATTAGTAACCAAAACATCAAAGGCAGCCCTAATGTGCTGCTGCATGCTGTTGTGCTTTGCGTCCATGAGGTGGTCCTTGCCATTTCCTCTCGCACGGCACTTTGATGTCGAACAGCACGAAATATGCTGTGACACTGCTCAGGCGGAGGAATAAACTTCCCCGAAGTTGTGCAATCCATAAATAGATAAACAAGGGGGCTGGGAAACGGGGAGGGGGGAGCCCGATTCCTTTGTGACCCTTCTCGTAACAGTTCAATGTCCTAAAAGCTATGATGAACCGGTCCTTGTGAGTGTGTGTTTAATTAGACCCAGTGGCCAGAGAGCATTTGGTTTTCATCAGCACCCCATCACTATTGCCACGCAGATATAGATAGCCTAGCCCTGTTCTGGCCTGGATCCACTCTCCCTCTATCAAAGACCACAAAGAGGCCGATCGCTACAGATTAGGAGCCAAGAGTTAAGAAACAGCTACTCAGCGCTGTCTCGTTGTCAAACACGCAGCACCAGTAATCTGTGGTCCCCGTGGGTCGAGCCACGAGAGAGCTGAAGCGCCTCAGAACGCCGTGTGTATTTAAACAACATGTCTTCTAATTCTGCGCTCTGAAATCAATCACTAAAAAAACCTGCTTCCAGGTGAAATGTTCACCTTCTTGGTGATAAAGTGCATTGTGGAATGTATACAGCGGGTGTACATTATACACAGAACACTATAGTGTAAATACATGTCCACTCACATGTTAAAATACTCTCAGGTTTCCTGCAGGGAGGTGAATGCATGAGAGGCTAACAACTGACTCACAGCACTTACAGCTTCTTTTTTAACAACTACTGGATCAGAAAACAATATCTCGAAACAGTGAAGATAAAAAAAAGGAAGGAAACTCATGTCCAATTTGCAAAAATCAACAATGACAACATACTACGTATATTCAGGTCATGAGCCTGGAGTATTAGTCATGCCTGACCGTAAGAGGCCGCAACTGATCAGAAAATTGGTAAAACACTGCCAAAACATCTGCCAGCTCGGCCCTCTTTAACAGAACTTACAAAAGATTCCTTTCATTTTACAAAAATAATTACTCAGCCTGTCCGGTCACTTACTTATGAACAAATGCTCAAAGAAAAATAATGCTCTGAAGCACAAAGAGGAGCACAAACAAGCAAAGCAGCAGAGAAAGAACAACTAAGAGTGAAAACGATGAACAAACCGGCCTAAAACTTACTAACCTTGACCTTGGGAGCTGTCCCGGTGCACACCGGTGCGACCTCACTGTACAATGAAACTCCAGAAGCAGCGGCTCGTGCAGCCGGGTATCCGGGGTGGCCGCTCCGAGTTGAGGATGTGACACTATCGTAAGATCACCAACCACTCGTTTGACACCATCATCAGCATCTCTGCCAGTGGCCAAGGACCGCCAGGCAATAAACAATAAACTCTGATCGGAGAATGCTGTTAATAATTAAGGGAAAGGATAGGATGGCCGGTAATGTCACTAATGCATGGACAAACCAATGGGCATGTTGTTGCACGAAGGGAGGTATCAGCGGAAGACTTGTCAAAGCAGCTGGAAAAGAGACATTTTATCCACGCAGCCGCTTTTTCCACTTGGGACAATTGAACGGAGGAGCTAATTCATCAAGCTGTTTTTATTGTGAGGGTGGGGGCAGAAAATGTGACAGTGGAAACACAATGTGACACCAAAAGCTTGAGTGGACGGCTCCGACTGTTAATGTGGAAACGCTGACAACAACAAACAGAGCGCTGTGACGAGCCGTGGCCACATTTTCCAGCATTTGACGACTGAAATCACCCACTAATTCACCAATTTCCTGACGAACATCACCGTCATCCATCCATTCCAGCATCTTAGCTGGAAAAACAGTTTGAAAAACAAACATAAAGACGGCATTCAGGGCTGCAACTAACAACCATCACAACTACTGATTAGTCTATTGATTAATCATGACCTCATGTTCTTCACCATCTCCTAAAGGCCGAGCAACACATGCTTTAACTGTCATAAAAGACAAGAAACTCTGCAAAAATTCACACCTGAGCAGCCATAAGCAGTGAGTGTTTTAGTTACAACACTACTTAAATGACTGATGGTAAATCAAGTTAACTGTCTGTTGATCAGCCAGTCGATAGTTGCAGCTCTGCAGCCACAGCTCTGCTGAAAATGTCCACTGCATGTTTATTATGCGCATATGCAAAAAGCTATAAAAGCATGTGTTTTGTTTCTTCTGGCAAAAAACAAAGCAGAACTTTTGACAATGTCCTGAAAACACACAGTGATGAATTAGATGACAGCGTGTTTCCTCTTTCCAAGTATTCTAAAAATACCGCTCTCAAACAACAGCATCTCTGGCCCGATCGCTCTGAATGGAGAGCAAAAGCCACAAATGTGTGTGAAGTAAACCTCACGCCACACAGTTTATTTGACTGCAGCTGTTCCTGAGATGCGCGATGAGGGCGAGCGGTGGACAGCGCTGAACGAGCCTGACCTCGCCGCTGTCCATTCAGGTCGCAGCTCGGAAATGAGATTATCTGACTGACACTTAAGAAGCGATGAAACATGTGATCTACGCAGCGCTTTACAAACCTAAAACACCACCGCAGATGTAATTAAAGCACGTCTACTTGTACGGCTCATCTCTGGAACAGCAGGTTTCAAAGCATCTGCTCTCCGAATATTATGAGATTCAAATCAATGAACTGCTATTTCAGGTTCTCTACCAGGTGACCCCGTTGTTCACGTCAAGACTCCGGTTCACACGTTGCCAAGAAACACGATACATCATTTTGTCTGCTACTAACATCGCACAGTATCCAGAGGTGACAATCATAGCGCTCCCAAGACCCTGGAAAAAACATGACAGACAATCAAACGTGTGTTTGAAGCCACTGACATCCTGCTCTCCGAGTCCACAGAGGGATAGAGTTGCCGGTTCCAGGCATCAGAATGGTGAAAACGCTGAAACTTAAGCTTGTGGATCTCATAACGGGCTCAGCCCCTGGGCCCTGCACCTGAGCCTCTGGAGAGGGGTAACTGATAGGCCCTTAGCTGGCGGCGGCTCCGGCTGCGTTCGACGTCGCAGCGGCCCCTGCGCTAATTAGCTCTCCATTGTGGACGGGAGGATTATTTCTGAGGGGGGAGCTCGGCAGCAACGCCTCGCTGCCTCCCTATCATCATCCTCTTCCTGTATGAGTGCTGCTCTTCTCTGCTGACTTATTCATGGCTTCTATTGGCCGACAGCTTTCGTTACTCTGTGTACATCGTTGTGTAGTCTGTCGGCGAGTGAAGTGTGATGGGAGACACAACAACAGGCTGCCGGTGGACAGCTATGAGGCTTTAAGGTTCAACAAGTCTGCTGAATGAGAGCTCCCCGTAGGCAGTATCCTCTGCACCCTGTTCAAAATCAGCTCCACAAGATGGAATTACATTATCGGTATCAACTGCATCCCTCTAAACCGAGTCATTATGCAGCTATTTAAAAGAAAAACAAATAGATCAAGATGTAAAGAGGCCTGCACACAGCAAGCTGACTATTAACGTTAAATGCAGGCCAGTTTTTACTGCACTGACCCCTGACTTGAACAGGCAGCACCAGCACAAACAAGATGTTAACACTAAAATATTCATCAATCACACTAAGGAGTGTCGTGCTTTCCACACAAAACAAAAGAGTCCTCGAGGCCAACTGAGAAGGAAGAATCTCCCGCTGCACTCACGGCATCCTCGCATGTAATGCCTTATTAAACACAAAAGCCACCATCCTCCACTTTCTTAGACCTCTTAAACTGAGAGCAGAGCAATCAGGCTGAGTGGGAGAGAGCAGCGCTGGAGAAGGACAGGCTTGACCTGCATGAAATTCATGTCACAAATTAAGAAAATGATTCACCGAGGCTCCAAGATCTTCCAGATGTTTGCTGTTGACCGTACTCACAAATTAGCTTTGATTTTCATGCCAAAGTAAACAGCTGGGGCCGTCCGGACACAAAGACACAAAGACGGGACGCAGAGCAGGAAAATGTGTAAACTGAAACATACTGCAGGTGAGACAGAGCTTACATTTTCCTCCATGGCAAAAAGATATCTGGCACATTCATGGTGTCCGTTGTACTCTGCCAAGTCTGCTGCTGTGAGCCCGTCGATGTCGTGGTCTGTGGGGTTCGCTTGATTGGCCAACAGAATTTTACAGCACTGAGAAAGAGAACAGGGTAAATGTGAATCAGATCAGGAAACAGAAAGATGTATAATTTAGTGCTTTATGAGTGCAGCTTAGTTTATTTAGACAAGACAAAAACTCCAACAGCAACAAAAGAAAACTAAAGAAAAAGTTGCATCCAACCTCCAGCTCTCCATTCTCTGCAGCATCATGAAGCGGGGTCCCTCCCCAGAAATCCTTGATGACCTTTGAACCCATGTGAAGCAGCCTTTCCAAGATGCGATAGTGCCCTCTGCTGGCAGCAAAGTGCAGAGCAGTCGCTCCGTCTCTGTCCTGGCAGGACAGGCTGACATCAGTGCACGTCGCCTGCCGGGGTCGATGAAAAAGGATCAACGCGGTGACTGAAAAAGCACAAAAATATCCAGGAAACACGTTTTGTGCATCTCCACTGACCAGCCACTCCACCACAGCTTGGTGGCCCATGTGAGCAGCGGCATGCAGGCAGGTCATGCCGTCGTGGGCCCTCAGGTGGACATCAGCCCCGCAGTCGTTCACGAGGTGCTCAGCGACATGCAGGTGTCCCTCCTGGCAGGCCAGATAGAGCGGGGTAGCACCGATGACCGTCTGGTGGTTCACACACCTGAACGCCGACATACACCAACAACAGGGACGCATCAGGTGAAGTCAGGAGCATCGGAACATTAAATGCTTCAAGCAGGTGCACAGAGAGCATCTCCAGCTGCTGGAAATGTGTTGGTTTGTGTGTTTTATGATACTCCACATCAAAAACATACAGGATATAAACAGAGGATCAAAACCTTTTTGGGTCTCGCTCGTCAAGCCTGTTAGACAGCGTGGGGCTGCACTGACACTGACGGACTGTCCTCTGCTTCAACGACCACATGGCTGACTTATGACCAACAGTGTCCAGCATGCATTATTCACAGGTTACTGGTGGTCATATGTGACGCTATGACCCCGCCAATGCGTCACACACCCCTCTGAATGACAGCAGCCTGATGCCCGAAGTCCTTTTAATTATGGGCCATGTCAGAAAGTCATCATCTGTAAAAGTGATTTTACATAGAAATACATTTTACATAATGACTTACTGAGATATATCAGACAGCGGTTTGGTAGTAACAAAGAAACCTACATATAGCTGCACACAAAGCTGTAGCTATCGTATTACAGACATATAATAGAGTGTGTCTAACAGCCACTCACTGATCATAATGGTTAATTAGAGCGCCCATCACAGTGAACTCCACAGTCAGACTCCAGGGCGTCTGGTCTGAACGAGATTATTATTACTTGTCAACACAAGTCACTGTCAGCATTAGGGCCGCGCTTTATTCTGAGGTTACCAAAGGTATGTGTTTGTCGTCCCTGCCTGATAAAGTTCAGCGTAATACGCAGAGCTGCATTCACAGTTTGATCCTGGAATGAACCATCAGTCCAGTGATTCAGTTCATCCGTTCAATCACCTGCGAGGTTCAGTTGTGTTCAACAAGTTTTTTGAATCTGTGAAGAATCACCCTTACCCTCGTAATGTTTTTTAGTTGTTCTTGTGATGTTTGTGAAAACAGGTGTGCAGGATTAGCTCCTCTAACCATGTGGGTGCGCATGTGGAAAGACTGTGGAGGAGCTTGACTAATATGAAAAGAATTCAATTACGGTTTGGTTTAAAACTTTGGCCACATGCACTTGTGTTGGAGGAGAAAAATAATGATTGATTACAAACTGGCAAATTTTACTAACGAGCACCAACCACAAAGTACAGCTGAGGCTGATGGGAATGCCATGAGATGATGATGAAAAGCCACATTACCATCAGCCCCATGGTTATCTATACTGAACTCTGTGCAAATCCATATACTCTGTGTTGAGATATTTGACAGGATATGTGAGACTTTGACCTACTGGTGTCAGAGTCAGAGGTTCATCAAAACCAGCAGGATTCATCATGGAGGAGCCATGAATGTTGGCGCAAAATTTCATAGCAATCCACCTTATTGTGGATATTTCGGTCTGGATCAGTGTTGGACAGACGCCACTCCCTGAGCCACCGGCAGTGAAGCCAGGGCTGTGAACTCACCCAGGTGCCTGCTGAATGAGCAGTTTTAAACAGGTGAGGTCGCCGCTGGCTGCAGAGTAGTGAGCAGGTACAGCTCCACAGTTCGTCTCCACCTCTGCCACTCCTCCGACAGAAAGCAGCCACTTAATGACTTCGACACAGCCGAACCGGGCGGCGAGGTGGAGCGCAGTGGCTCCGGCAGCGTCCCTGTCCTGCAAACATCAGCAGAGATCAAAGTGGAGCTTAAACAACTGATCATCAAGACATGTCAAAACAGCTTCGTTACTCATATGTGCAGAGGATACAAAGATATCTAACAGGTGCGTTTCTTTTCTGAAACTACAATGAGGATTCTTATGAGAGCCAATTAGCAGGATTCTGCACACTGAATGGACCTCAATAATTCTGAGAAACAAGAGAACATGTAGGTTCCTTGACTCTACACTAATGACTAAGTCCAGTAAAAGCTCCCCTCAAGCATCTGGAGGTAATTACACTTACTACATAATCCTAATGGACATCCAGTAAGTCAACACCACATGATGTAATCAGCTGGTAATGCATATGAAAAGGTAGCGTACAGTGCATTTTACAACCGCAGTGATGTAACCTCACTCTGGGATCAGTCAGATGACCATCTCGAGCCATCGCCTGAATTTAGACTCACACATGACTGAGCTGGTAGGAATTACCTGGGAGCCTGGTCATGTGGCTTCTCTGTGTGCGTGAGATTGATCTCAGTGGATAAACTTACCTCAATGTTGCAGCCTCTTTGGTCTGCCAGCCATTGCAGCTCCCGGATGTGTCCGGTAGCCGCTGCATCATGTGCTGGCGTGGCTCTGTTCAGGGCCCGGGCGTCAGCTGCCAGCCCCAGCTCGCTCACCAGGAACTGCAGGCACTCCAGGCGTCCACACCTCGCTGCGTGGTGCACCGGGCCTGCACCTTGAGCATCGGTGATGGCAGGTGCGAGTTGACCAGAAGATGCTAGCTCCCTCAGTGCTGCCAGATCCCCGGCTCGAGCCGCCTGGATGGCCCGATGAAGCACCATCCCCGGCTGCTATGAGTCGGTTATGGCACACAGAACACGCTCCCCGCAGCTCTTTGGATCCCTGCAGGTTACCATCTCCTCCTGATGCTCAACTTCTCATACAATAACAAAACACTCATGCATTCATTGCTTCCTCCCGAGCCAGGAAAGTGACACCCGAGCGGCAGCCAGCTGGCCAGCGTGGCTGTTGGGGAGAGAGGAGGGGGTCAGAGCCAGCGAGATAGAAAGGTAATGAAAGACGGGTGGAGGCGCACCACTCGTGGCCTCCTGCTCTCCTTTGTGTGGCAGTGACCATATGCTGGCACACGCACCAACGCTTCACTGGAGATGAGGGAGCTGAGGCAGCACGGAAACTTAAGTAATGGGAGAAGTCGGAGCCAAGGCACGGTGCATTACAATGAGTGTTATTTTTTACAACTATTTTAAAAATTCATCTCAGTGAAGACGACCAAACATCTGATAAACCCGCAAGATCAAAATCTGCATAGATCTTAGAGCTGATTAGTGAAAAAATACTAAAAGCTGATGTAAACATGTTATTTCAACTCATACACGTCGCCCGGACTCCAATTAGCTGATTAGAGACTCACATGACGTGATGGAAGCTGAGTGCAGTCATCTCTCCATAACATCACCCCGCAGGTCACTTTGAGTTCTTCCCTTTTATTATTTATATTAAATATTTCATCCATTTTACATGATCAGTTAATATAACAATAAACACATGATGATGATGATGATGATGATGTATTTTTAATTCTGCACATCCTTATTTGACCTCCAGGATGACTGTTCATGCCATCAGGCCATTCCTTCCAGCAGCTGCACAGTTTCTTTCAGGTCCTCCACGACTGCATCCACATCTGCTTTGGTCGTCCCCCTGCCCACGCTCAACCTCAAGGCATTCGCCGCCACCTCTGAGGGGACGCCGGAGCTCAGAAGGATATGGGAAGGCCTGAGGGACATGCACAGCGCAGCACGAGGGAGTTATGTAACTGCGATCAATATGACGCCTGGACAAAAGCACCACGGGGAAAGAGGGGCCTTTCTTTTACCTGTTTCCACTGTCTGAATGGCAGGCGGCACCGACGCTGGCCAGCAGCCTCGTACAGTTGGACAATACCCTCCAGCCTAAAGCAGGGGAGAGATTAATCATTCAGGGCCTTTGTAGTTTACAAATAGCCCTGTGCAGGTCGTGAACTGTCTCTGAAAAACATTGGTGTAGGGTTAGAGGACGCTGTGTTGGACCAGCACGCCAAAACAGACATAAGACAGAGACGCCAGAGTCATGACATCACCTTGTAATGCCGGTCCCAGGATGGACACGTTACATGTGTTAGGGAGGACATCAGAGCCTGGGTAATGGCTGTTGAAGCGGATCTTGTCAGTAAAGACGGCCTGGAAAGAAAAACATACTGATGGCACATTTTCAACAGAACAAAGCTGACGCAGGTGATCACTTTTGAACCCCGGGAACCAAAAACCTCAATCAGACGACAGACTGCTAATATTACCATTTACAACTACAGTATCACAGTCACAGCGTCAGTGTGACATCACGAACTGACCTTCAGACGCTCCTCCAGGTAAACTTTGGTACTTCTCATGTGACTCTCATAATCTGACAGATTCGAGGTCACCAGTTCTGCAGCCTAACAGACACACAATAAACCAGAGGCCACAAATGACACTCAATATGACATGTTTGGTCCCTGAATAAAGAAACACTATCAATGGCGTAACTCCTCTGGTTTCCATGATAATTGCCAACTCATTTGTCCTACTGTCAACAGCTGAAAAGTTTTGCTAGTAGATATTCCAGTGACACACACGGAGCAGGAAACATACCTTTCCCAGACCTGCAATCATTGGTGTGTTTTCTGTGCTGTAATATTCAGAAAGAGAGAAAACAGACCCTTATCTTTAGAGGTGCAGTGCTCTGACTTAAGTCACTGTTCGATGCACATTCGGTACTTTATTGATAATTTCTCGAGTAAGACACTAAAGTTTGTTACCCTGGTCTGAAGTTTCTCTCCTGTCCCCCTCCAAACAGCATCGGGTACAGTGGCGTTTTCGTTCCGGGACAGTTCACGTACAAAGCGCCGATCCGAGGGGCGTAGAACTAGAAATGTAAAAAAAAAAAAAAGCAATCTGTCAACAAAACGTATTCCTATTTTCCTTCTGATGCCAAATCAAGACATTTTTATACACCAGTCTCCTGACCTTGTGCCCCACTATGGTGAGGTAATCCACCCCCAGCTCACAGGCATCTACTCGGATTTTCCCCAGAGCCTGAGCAGCATCAGTGTGGAGCAGGATCCTGAGCTGCTCGCGCTGCTTGTTCAGAGACTTTACTCTCTGGCAGATCTCTTGGACTGGCTGACAAGATGAAGACACATTAGTCTGTGCTGTACACGGAGCTGCTTGCAAAGGAAAGCTTTGTTTTTACACTGGAACTGCAACAGAGTTCATGTCTGATATATGATACATACAGTAAAGAGATGCACTTATAGGTGAATACAGAGGAGGCCGTTAGGTTTCCCAGCCTTTATTCTCCTTCTTACCATGATGACTCCAGTCTCATTGTTGGCCAACATGATAGAGATGAGACAAGTGTTGGGACGCACCGCAGCAACGATGTCGTCCACCTCCACACGGGCCGTCACCTTAGACACAGGCACCGACGTCACATCTGTGACAGAAACACAGTTTCAAACAAAGGAAATGGAAGTGAGGGAGCTACATTTCAAAGTTCTCCAGTATTAATCTGAGTAAACCTTTACGGGATGGTCTCCTACCTGCTTTGCCATCTCTCTGTAGGTGCTCAGCCGCTAGTTTGACTGAGTCATGCTCCACATTAGAGGTGATAATGTGAGGAAGACCATTGCTTCCGTTCTGGTGGCCGCCACCTTGATCTGCAGCTCTGCAGTTTCTCCTGAAGTGCTCTACAGCAGTGTGGAGCACCAGGTTATTGGCCTGAAAGATTTGTTTGCCGTGAAACACCGCTGCATGGGTGAAACTACTATTCTGCTCACGTAGCTTTATGAAACCAAAAACCTGCACTGCAGTAAAGATTACCTCTGTTCCCCCTGATGTGAAAATGATGTCTTCTGCTTTGCCTCCAACCATTCTCGCCACATTCTCTCTGGACTGATTAATCAATGCCTTGGCTTTGGCACCTAGTAATAAAATGATTGAAACAAAAAGGACTTTTGTATTGTTTTCACACTGAGGTACAACATTATTGGTTGGGTGCTGAGAAGGCAAATTAAAGAAAAGCATCATTAGCTCACTGGTAGTAAAGGAAATTAATTCACACACAACCTTTGATTCGAATTCCAACATCAGTTCAAGGACATTTTGATGCACTTTTCTTTACCTGCTATATAATTGCTACTCGGGTTTCCCCAGGCATCCTGGAGGGCCTCAGAAATGGCCTGGATCACCTCTGGTTCCAGCGGAGTCGTGGCATTGTAGTCCATGTAGATCCTATATCATGTTAAGAACATTGGAGGAAAACTTTCTCATTTTACATGGTGCATTAAGGCTTTATGCTACAACACATCAACACATAAAAACCATCTAAACATGTCATCCACTCAGTTTAAGACTTAATTGATTCTGAATGAATGACACGATGTGACCAACACAAATCAAACCTTCCTACCTGTCTTGATTCATTTCTGAATAATGATGAAAGGTATGACTGGTGAAGGTGTGACCCTTCGTCGAGGTGACGTCATCAGCCTGTTTGGCCATAATACTCCTTGAGAGAAATAAGACATTTAGTAGGATGTCTGTGCAGATGTTTCACAGTCAAGCAGAACTGCCAGTAAAACCTAAATTCACAGGATTTACAATCAAACACTATATAACTAAAACCTCTATTCACGTGTCAACCTTAAACCAGCAGGTTCAAAGTGTAGTGTCAGCTACTGCATGCTCAAATTCTGATCATCGTTATCGTCACGTTGTATGTCATGAAATGCCAGCGGGGTTTCTCAGAGGCTACAGATGTTTATTACACACTTAAAGCAAACGTGTCGCCTTAGCTTGCTCTGCTAACGTCACATCCATGCTGACAGGTAAGGAGGCTGGTTACTCCGCTAACGGGTAGCTTCCTCGTACCGAATATGTTTACGGATTATTCAAAACGAGGAGAAACTTCAAACTGAATCATTAAAACAACCTGTCTCATCCCTGGCAACGTCTTACTAGGTGGAGGTGATACTTAGTCGGTTAACGCTAAGTTGCAGGAACTTTAGCTAAAGCTAGCTAGTGCTGCTAACTAATGTTTGCTAGCAGGATTGCATTTAACAGTTGGTCGGCTTTCAGTCTCTCATGTCTCAAACGAGGCAGACATGCTCTCCTCCGAATGACGCGGCTGTCTGAGACTCTTAGCTTTGTGTCTGACCTTGTGAAATGATGTAAAGATGTCCTGAAAAGATTTACTACTGTCTGTGTCAATCATCAGCTTGCTAACAGTTTGTACAGCTGAATGGGGCGCTACTCCGCTGGGTTGCCAGATGTCATAACTTGCATCCTGCAATTAAAGCTTCAGCGAACGTTGAAAACAATGTATATTGTTAAAGTTCACCGTTTTTAATCCACAATCTACGGCTTATTGTATGAATTATATACATATAATGTTAGAATATTAGTAAAAACAAAGACAACCCCTCCTTTTTTAACTGTGGCGTAATTTAACATTTACTAGACGGTAAACTGTTTGCTAACTGACTGAAACTATTGGATTAAAATTAAAATCCTGCGAAATTCAGGATATTTCTCACGCCCAAGAACCTGAGAGATGATGTAAATCAGAATCCAGTAGATGAGGAGATTTAAGATCAACAGAAATGTACGGTGGCATAAAGCTGACATGAAGACATGGCAACTCTGGGCTCAGCTGCCACGGTAACAACCAGGAAGCGACGCGGTGCAAGATGTCAGTATGTCTCCTGAAACTGCCACAAAAACACGACTTTCAGTGAGATTTAATGAACCAAATTCACCAAATCTAAAGTCATGCTCTGCGCCAACGGACACATACATGAAATATTTTATATAATGTATAAAAACCAATGCAAAGACTTGACAAACAAGAGGAGTCTATTAATTTGTGTTGCATAATTTCCATGTTTATTTAATATATGACAATGTGTTTAGTGTACACAAACATTTGACGCTAAACTCCAACACCCAGAGACACTGAACTACTGCCCATTTTGGAAATGGGTGCAACTTTATAATACACTGTTCACAGCAATCATGTTTATATACAATGCAAAATCATTTGAAGAAGAAAAAAAAAAAAGAGAGAGAGAGAAATGTACCGGTGCAAGTTGATAGTGGAAAAAAAAGAAAGAAAGAAAGAAAAAAATTAGATGTGGAAGCACAAAAATGTAAATGATATTTGTTGAGAGGTCAGGGGAGGGACTAGAAAAAGTAGATTTTGTGAAGGCTGTCAGAGAAAGATGGTGCAGGTAGATCGGTAGAAGTGTGACATTAAGGTAACCTACAGCATTACTCTGTGCAAGATGCAATGCCTAACATTGCCATAATGAACCAACCTTCCCCCACGTCAGTGGACAGATTATTACAGGTATATCCCACAAACTCCACTTGGTTCCCTGATAGTAACCTACCTACAATCAATAAGGAACCAGACTGTGAAACCAGAAGACGAGTATTCTCAAATATCAATGTACATTCAGTGTGATTATTATTCTATCATTATTTTTTTTTTGTGACTGCACCAACAAAACTTTGGTTGGCTCGAATGTGGCGCACATTAAAAGGCCCAAAGAAAACAAGAGGAATAATCTCACAAAGAGATCAGACTGGAGCAATGCCGGCTCACGTTTTCAGATTGAGTTTTAAAGGAAATGAGACAGAAATGAGTGCTTGAGACAGTGTAATGTACAGTACAGCAGGACATTCCCTCAATGACGATGCTATAGCTGGATAAAATACAACTGCAGTCTCTGCCGAGGAAGTCTGTGACAGACTTTGATCATAACATTGATCTCCAAACTTGACAACAAAGACATTAACAGACAAGACTGCACACACATGTAGGACTATAAAATGGTCTGATTGGATCACTTCAAAATATGTCCACAACACAGAGAATACTTCCCAGTCTGTTATGTGGATTGCTGTTACATTTCGATCCCCTGCTCAAGCCGACTGTGCCGTTATATAACGGAAAACTACTTTTCTTGCGCTTTTGTGGACCAGTTTTATGCTTCCAGATGTTGTCCAGTCTGTAAGTGAAACGTCACCTCTGCATGCTCTCGAGGCTGGCTGACCTGAGGCATGCTCTTCAATCAAAACTCACGCATCTCACAACACGCTGTGGGTAGTTTCTGAACAGGTTCAGTGTCAGATTCACAGTCAGCTTGAATGAAACGCTGTAGACGATGCACAGCAGCAGTTTTCATCAGATGCAGGGGTAAAAACAGAGCAGCAGACAGCATTGATTTGTTGCATTCAAAGCCTGATTGTTTCACAGATATGACAGCAAACATGAAGTATACTCTGTGTTATGGATATTCTGTAATACATGTCAGCTGATTGCCATAAGATGAACATAAATGACACCTTGTTGTCTGAATATGAAAGTGATGACGATGAAAAGCAGGAAAGTGATGTGATATGAGCTGCAGACACGTCCAGAACAGTATTATAGCAGCATGAAGGATGTATTCAAAGTAACTGGTGCAGAGGCATACTGTACAGTATGACTGAAAAGAGAGGCACTACATTTAATCAATATACATATCATTCAGAAAACCAGCTTCTTCTTCTGTACTGTGAGGAACAGTTTATACTTTTGATCATTTAACAAGGTAGCATGTGCAGCTGCGGATGGACAGACCACCTTAATATTCACTACCTAACAATATACTGACCGTTTAAGATGTATGTTGGGTCGAAGGTCAAGTGTGACTATCCTAATCTTAAAGGGGACAGTAGAATTCAAGTAATCTTCAGCACAAAGAAACTGGCCAATCATAAAGTTATTGTTTAAATAGCATTAACTACAAGGGGTCGAGGTTGTATTATTCGAACATTTAAGGAACTCATATTAAAAAGTGCAGTGTGCAGAAATTGCACGGTACTACTACTTTAGAAATATAAATGTCTTTGTAAATAAATACATGCAGAAATAAATAATAAAGCTGTTAAATATCTAAATATATCACATTTTAAAAGAAATAAACTTCGGGTCGGGAATGAGATTAAATTGAGAGGATTAATGGTGATGATATTTGATTACTTGTGTGAATGCAGATACCCTCGGTGCTCCTACGAGTAGCTAAAACGACATGACTTGATCAAAATGCCACAAGAAAATGAAGTCTACGGTGATACGCCATTCCTTTGCCAGGCTGTGTGCTAAAGTTTCCAAGAAGTTTCGGGAAGAGGAGACGACTCAGTGTCAGGATTCATGGACCACAAAGAAAAGAGGGTTATTCTAAAGTTACACTCAACTGTCTTTTTTTTTCATTTAGCATTTCAAGCTGTACGTTGTATGCAAACCAGTTGAGACACTGTATATATAGCTGTAGAGTAGAGAAGAATCTGCATGTTCGTCTATTTACTGATGCAAATGTAGCAAGGTGGTCCTCACTGGCATGGCAGCTTTAGGTAAAAATAAACGTCACTGCATTTTTTTTAAGGAATAAATGTATAAGGCTTGATGTGTCACTGACAACAACTACAGTACATTACCATACGTATGTAATCTGAGATGAGAAACTGTTGCTACTTCCTCCATTTTCTTCATTCGTCCAGCTATGAATAAACTCCAGTACAGTACAGTGACAGCAGAGGTTCTTCAGACTACGAGACTCACACCGCAGCAAAGGCCTGACACGAAATGGGCGCTTTAGGTGCTGAGGACACTAGTGATAAACCGAGAACGTACAGGGGAAGGATGGTTGTTGGTGACTGTGGTGGGAGAGGAAGGGGCTCAGCACAAGGGCAGGCATAAGGACAAGGATCTATGTACATCTTAGTCTTTGCGGTCATTCTTCTCTCATGAGATTTGTTCAGAGTCACATCCTCATCTGTCCGGCTCGTCTTCTCGACAGCTTCGACCTGAGAGGCGGAAAAGAAAACCGATTCATATTAAAAATACATGCAGTTAGAAGTGTGTGGGTGCACATATTCACCAGTGGCTAGCTGCTTATTAGCATGCAGATTTGTAGCATATTGGCTCTGCATTAATCATTATAAAGCACTTATTATCAACGCTGTATTCTACATGATCCATGCAACAACTACTTGACCATTAGCTGAGAGTTTTTCCTCAGTAACCTCAAAATTACTGCTTATTGATAGTAAGGAAGAAACTTTATTTGTAAAGCACCTTTCAGACATTAATTGCAGCTCAAAGTGCTTTATGAGAAAGAAATCACATGCACCAAGAGTGTTTTACATAGAAAAGACAGAATGCACATAACAACAGATAAAAGATGAATGTAGAGTAAGATGGAGAATAAAACCCCCTTGATAATGATAACAAGCATGAAAACACAAATAAAGACAATATAAAATCACACAATAAAATTTTAAGATCTAGGTAAAAGTACAGTTGAATAAGAATAAAAATAAAAATAAGGATAAAGCATCAAATCACCTCACCCTGACCCCTAAACCCCAGAGTGAAGCTTTATAAAGACTAATAACGAGTCAATACGCTACTAATATGAATGCTAATAAGAAACTAGTTAATGGAGAGTATTTGTACTTTAATATAAAGAGTTACCAGTTTGTGTTACTTTGACTGCTGAAGTATTTTTTACCTGATAGTTCCAGCGAGGAGAGGATTAAACGCATACAGCCAGTCATGCATCTCTTTGTCATTAGTGGCTTGAAGCAATATTCCACGATGTTCTGTACACACGGCAAAAGTGTTCGGGGTCTGTTGAAAAAAAAACAAAAAACAAACAAGCTTATTATGCGACATCTGAGGTTACAGAGAGTGGAGAGAGAGAGTTTGTTCCTTCACCAACCTTCAGCATTGCCTGCTGGTCCTCGCTGTACTCCACCTGGGCAGAGGAGAGGTTGAGGATCGCCCGCTCCACCGTGTCTCTCTCTGTGTTGTAGATATAGACGTACGGGCGCCGAACGACGACATAGCGCTTCACCCAGCCGTTGGTGTGCGGCTCCAAGAAATGTATGTAACCCTTCTTTGACACGATGGGGCTGCAAACGCAGACGTCACCACATGTGAAACCAAGAAAGATGTCTCCACAGCATGAAGTGAATCTGCTGGAGCTGCTGTGGCAGACTCACCTGACTCTAATCTCCTGGATGTCAGGGACGAATTTCCGGGTCCGAGGTTTGGCTTCAGAGGCGCCGTTGATGGACTTCTTGGGCTCTGCGTCCTGCTGTGTTTCAGGACTGGGGCTGACGGCACGAGAGCGAGGTGTAGGGGGTCTGAGTGCAGAAAAAAATGCAATGGCTGAGTGACTTTATCAACTTTTAACTTCATGTTCCAGCACAACCAAACACTTTCATCAGCACAACATTCGCCAATCCAGACAATGGCTGCCAAGGATGACAATTAATACACAGTGATAAGTATGTCTTAGGACTGACCTGAGTTCAGCATTGCTATAGCAACCCTCAACCAGCGAAGGGCATGTTGAGGAGGGTGTGATCGTGTTGAGAGCAGAGATTGACGCGGAGTCTCTTAGCGTCGTGACGGACATCTCCGAGATCTGCGACACACAAACACACGGATGGAAGCTCGCTCAGCTGATCGATCAGCAGACCTTAATCCGATTTATTTTCACGTGTAGCTTTAAATGTGAGTTTTTGGGCCACTACCTTGCTTTCACTGGCGCTGACACACACGTGGCTGTACTCTCGGTTGAAGGAGTGAGTGAGCAGCCGCAAACACTGTGTGTAAAAGACAGAGGCCTTAAAATGTAGATACAACTAAAATCAGGTCCGTGATGTTGTAAAACCATCAGCACTGTATTTCTATTTGAGATCAATGCAAATATTTTCAGGTATATTTCAGTCAATACAGTCAAGACTGCATTAAAAGATGCATATTTATTTTTGTTAAACTTGACCTTCCTTCACATCATGTCCAATTTGTCTTTTTTGAGGTGGACAGATAACTGCCTTACCAAAACAGACGTTACTGTAGTGCTCATAGGTGTATGTATGATTCACGAGGGGTGCCAACCTGCAAGTTGCTCTTTATCTCTAAGTCAAACCTGAAATTCAGTGTTCGCTTTGTAATGATGTCTGACCTTGGCAGCGAGCTCCCTCTGCCTCTCAGTGGTGATTTCAGAGCTGGAGCTGACCTCCTGGTCGACCTCGGGGGGCTGAGGAGACTCACTCAGGTCCTCGGTGACGCAGGTCAGCAGGGACTCCTGGCCCATGAGCAGAGTAGACTCCAGTTTCTCCTTCAGCAGGAGGTAATGTTTGGTCTTCTCCACCTGAGAGAATGGGAAGAAACATCACAACCACTGACAACACTGACAACAGATGCTTAAACTTATGGAAACAAGCAACTTTTGGAAAGAGTAAAGGAAAACAGTTTGAGAAATTCAGAGAAGCGGCAGAGATGGCTCCCTGTGCTGCTTTTAACACCATAAATCATATTCTTTGATTAGATACTCTCAGGAAGTGGACTGGGATACCTCTGTAAACCTCTTTAAAGGTTTTCTTCCCATTTTTATGATCATTATTTGCATCCATTGCTGACTAACGGTCTGAATCTGCTCCTCTGTCCTGTGGAGTTCCTCAAGGATCAATCCTGGGTCCTTATTCTCTTTACAGGCTCTCTTATCGGTCTCTGTCTCTGATCATTTCTATGCCAATTATAACCAGTTTTATGTATTTGTGAAAGCGGGGGACCTAAAACACAACAAAACTGAAGTTCTTGCCTTGAAATTTTACATCAGCACTTCAGTCCCATTTCTTCTAATTCAAGATTGAGTTGAGCTGATTTACCAATGTTGACCAATGACAACATCCACATTCATTTAGATGTTTAAAGACAGTTTAAATTACATAGACTTTTTTAGAGGCACCTGTTTCAGGACATGAAGGCTCAGTAAACGAGAGTGTTTAGAAAAGTGGCTTGTGCTATAAAAGAAAAATTACTAATGCCCCTCACATCTTGAAGGAGGCTGAGCTTCTCCAGCTCCCACTGGTGGTCCAGAATGAGGCTGTCACTTCGGGGCCTCCACCCAGCCAGGTTCTCCTCCCCACGGACGTAGGCCACTGAGGTGTCCAGCACCCGCCTGCGTCTCCTCTGCATGCCTATGGGTGCCAGGTACAGGATTAGAAAGGCTGCAGAGGTGAGCTTAATGTAAAACGGTCGCTTTGTTTTGACTCACCTGGGCTTCCTGCATCTGCCAGGTTACACAGGCTGACCTCATAAACTCCAGTTACACGGTTTCTAGAAAAAGAAAAAAGGAGCTCTGAATCAGCAGGAGAACACAGGAGCTGCATGATGTTTTTCAGTCTGAAGTTTGGAACTCACCCATCTGCCGCTCTCAGGCTTCCAGTACCAAAGAGGTTTCGGATCGAGCGGGAGGCTGAGAGCTTTGTGTCTCGAGAGTAAAACACCATGCAGATATCTTTGGTTATGACTGCAGGCTGGATGCAGTTCTCCATCTGCAATTGATAAAAGAGGAGGGATTTCTGACACCGATCCTCTCGAGTAATTCACACATCACCTCCGATGCTGGGAGAGCTTTTACTGCCTCTCATGAATGCAGGCACTGTACTGTACCTCCAAGTAGGCAGAGAGGGTCATGTAGATCTTCTCCCCATAGGGAGTGACTCGGTTTAGTAGCAGGGAGTTGTGCATGGAGCTATCCCAAGCTGCCTCGAAACGGTAGAAAGTCCTGAGGTGATTCGAGTGAGAAGAAGCAAAAAAACGAATCAGCAGTCAAAATTTAAGTCCTTCTACTCTAACAGCAAATTAGCAGTCAGAGCTAAACCCATGCTAACGTCTTTAAGTCAGGATAGATCCAAACAATACTTCAATAAGCAAAAATATTCACTTACAAAAAGATGTGGACTAAAGTTTTATTTGATACACTGATAAAATAATACGATCTGTAAAAACAGTCATAATTAATTAATGATAAGCATCGTACCGGGGCTGTACCAAATAGTTCAAAGCTTCATTTACGACACTGAAGCAACATTCGGATGCTGTGCAGCTCATTCTGTTTGAATCCCATATTTCTGCACAGTTGTAGATAAAGATTAAGCTACATGACAATTATTAATATTATTCTATTAGAAAGTTGATTAAATAAAGCTAATTTAATGCAGGAAGTAGGATTTTTTTAGGGTCAAATATGATGACAGACATTCAAAGCTTCTTTCAAAAATCTTCAAATATAAAGAAATGACATTTGGTACAGCCGACATACAGTATTTAAATATTATAGTAAATATTACTCCAAATTTCAGTACAACAAAAGTGCTAATGAAATCTTTTTGCATGCAACAGGCTGACTGAGTTGATGTACAAAACACCACAGAGAAGCAGAGAGAGCCGAGATGACTATCAGTACAGGAAAAGGACGGGGGGATGAGAGGCAGCCAGGTGAAATGAGGGACAGGGCAGTGAAATACCTATGGTCAAGTCCCAAGGAAATGCTGTGAGAAAGAAGAAATCAGCAAAAGAATAGAAAGTGAGAGTCAGGAAGTATGTTGTGGTTGTGCGCTCGTGTGGCTGGATGGTGTTTGTCTTTTTTCACACTGTTATCTCATTGAGTAAACACAGCCACGGATCACACAGCTCACCCACGAGAGGCCGCTGAGAGACCCTGAGGAAGGTGCTGATCGACTTGATGCGATCCTTCAACAGCACGCCGCCGCTCCTCAGGCAGAACAACACCGCGTTCTGTCACGCCTCTGATTTACTCCATACGTTAATGTACACGGTTTTTCCCACTTCCCCCGAGGGGAAATAATCACACACTGAAACCAGTTATTCTTCTGGCGTGCATCCCGGTACGGCCTTAAATTTAAAAAAGATAATCCAAGCAAGAATTGTAAAAGGAGCCTAATGTTTCTGCGAGCCATAAAAACAGGCTGAATGGACCCTTCATGAGGTTCAGATGTTGGGCCCGCTGGCCCTGGACTGAGGTGACCTCGTGGGAAAGTGAACAATGTGTCACCTGAATGAAAACAAACAGCAACGCACTCTGCAGTAAAGAGAACTCACTGCTGCTGTGTGAATAAAGGGGATTCAGCGCAGCGCCTGTTTTTTAAGCAATTAGCGAGTGCATTAACACACGCACACACTCACACATCACACACTCACACTTCTTTCCCAGTAGTAGAAAACTTACACTACAAGGGAGCAATTTCCTCTTTGCACTACACCGACATGTGCTCCTCTGTGTTTTACTACCTCCTAAAAAAGCGGGAGCCAGGATTGAAGTCATGCTGCTGGCGGAACATGTGAGGAGCCGTTTGTTTCTGGTGTTTGGCAGAGTTTCACTGAGGTACAGCAAGATTTAAAAATATTCACAACATTGCAGCAATTCTGGGCAAAGTGCTACTGGTGAGGTAATGGTTCACTGGATTACATTTTAATAGCTGCACTTGAACGTGGTGCCAGAGCGAGTACTGTAAATGATGTGATCCATATTACAGCACTTGAGTAATAGTGTTCCTGTTAATATTCTGTAGCTGTGATGGGAAATACTCTCTGTCTCCTGGGATTAGAGGTAACTAACAAAAACATATTCATGGAATCAAAATATTGCTTAACTGCAAAGGTCAACAACATGACATTAATAAACAGAGTGGAGAGAGGAAGGCAGAAAATTAGTTTTTCAGCATTTTATGAATATTCTCGCCTTTGTTGTTTCATTTGAACTGAGTTGTAATCATGGATTACTACCACCCTCTGCTGGCAGGTTGTATTAACACCTCAAATACTGAAGTCTTTCAGTACCTTACACTGCAGATTATATGAAACACGATCATGTCCCTGTTTTCTGTCCAAAGGACGAATGTAAAAGTGACCAAATATTGACCTACTGTCTAATATCAGCGTTCTAGCAGCGTCCCTGCAGCAAAAGCTGAGGTGGAAACAGAGAGTGTGATACTGGCCCCGCGACACCTCCAGCAGAGACACAGTCAAGGACAGGCCATGTGAAGCAAAGCGAGCCATGCAGACCCTGTCCATCAAAAACTGCAGCCTGATAACAGCTCAAACACACACCCAGCGCAGCAAGAGAGACGGGGACATGCAGAACCACATCCCTCACTTCTCATGAGGAGGAGGAGGAAACAAAGAGGGACTGATGAACTGCTGACAGTAATGGCAGAGTAGGAGAGAGGGGGAACCAAATCACTGGAGGCCGAGTGGGAATGACAGGGTGCAGAGGACGTTAGAGAGATGAAAGATGTGTTTGTGTAACTTAAGAGCATGAGAAGAGAGGCAAAATAATATACCTAGGCATGTCCGAATCAAGAAACTGTCTGCAAAAGCAAAAAACAACATTCCGTTAGTGGACTGGAGGGAGAAAAATGTTAGCATCCATATATACTGATGTTAGTCTCTGCAGAACTGAGCAGAGACCACACTGGACCACAGCCTGACCTGCTGCTGAGCCCTTAAACCCAATTCTTGGCCACTGAGGCCACAACAGGACAAACACTGAGGGCTGAAAACCACAGGGGGGCAGCTCCACGGTCAAAGACAGGCCAGTCGAGCAGGGCCGCTGCACAGTGCTGCGCGGAGCGTTTGGTTGCTTTAGGCTCAGTAAACTCGTTGTGGTTGACGGTGTTGCTGAGGTTTTTTGGAGATTGGTTGGGAAAGCAGAGGGATTAAGCAAAGAGCCAAAAACAGAGGGTCACAAAAGTCAAACAAAAAGTTAACGGGCAAAAAATACTTTACAGTTCTCATGAATTTAACTTGGATGATATCATAATTTTGGCCAAATCTAAACTATTATTTGTCCATATAATAGACTGTAAATATAATGTGAAGACATATTGTGTGACATGCTACTATTGAAGCGTTATTGGGCCACCATACAGGAGTGGTGCTAAGTGACTTTGCATGTTGAAAGACAAACCACTGAATAATAATAGTTAATAGTGCTTTAATGCCAGTAATTACTGTATTTCTTGAAAGAACATGTTACCTATAGAACATATCACAAGCTGCCAAAACACAAGTTCTCATTATGAGCCCTGCAGTCTAAAAAGGAACCTGCTGCCCTCTACTGGCTGGCTGCAGAACAACATTAATATTACACACCACAATTTAAGCACTTGAGACCAGGGCCCATGTTGTATCTGATGTGTTTTGTCTTACGGTGAATTTCATGATGATAATAAAAACTGTGTGAATTTCAGCATGATATTAGCAACGGCATCGGCCCGATGGGCTGTTGTTTCCTGTCGCTGTGAGTTTTATTCAGGCTGATACACACGCCCAGAAACACCATTTTCATTGCTTCAAATAAGGCATTGCATACATCAGTGCATCAACTTTCTACAATCTACAGTTCTAAATATAAAGAGTTCATCACAGGATTCAATAAAGTGATGGTGAAATGTTGTATGTCCAATGTATGACAATTATATTGAGTCCAAATACAGATAGTTTTAAGATCTGTTAGTCATTTTAGACCAGTTACAGTGACACATGCTGCTGGTTAATTTAGAAAGCCATGCATTTTAATTGTTAGGTTAACTGAAATGCCACACATAGTAAAATGAGGGTGCGTGGCAGAAATCAGTGGCTCCTGAAGTCTATAAGCAGATCAGTGTTGTGGTTAGTAGAGCTAATCGTGGCTGAGAGGGGAGACGGGTTAGAGGCGAGGTGATAAACAAGGTGAGATGCAACATGTACGGAGCAATGATGACCATCAGACAACGAGAAGCACAGAGTAACGAGGAGGGTCGCACAGCCAGCAGGTGGATTCATAACACTGATGGAGCAGGTTTAGGTTCAAAAAGCTTCTCTTAGAGAACTCAAGGTCACTCTGATTTTCTATTTGTGGCCTCCTGCAATTAGAAAGAGGGAACCATACTCGTGCGCACACAATCATAAAGATAACAATGCAAACGAACTTCAAAGGTTTGTGGCTATTCTGCCGTGCTCTTTTTTTACATGTACAGCTGGTTCACCGTGCCATGCATCTGCCTCTGTGCCCGTGTTCCAGTGCAGGAGCTGCAAGAGCAGTAACACTGTGACAACTTGAGATAAAAACCATAGAATAAGAGGCTTAGACTTCTAATAATGAGCTCCATACAGGCCCATATAGATTCAAAATCTAATGGAACCTACAAAAGATGGACTGCTTCTGTTTATTTTATGATCTGGCTGTTGCAAAGTAATGCGCTTCCATCAGATGTCCGCAGCAGTACGTACCGGTCATCTTGCATGGGCCTGACATACCCAGCAGACAGGATGTTGAGAGAGAGGATATTGGGGTCAATGATGGTCTCATCAGCTTCAGGGGTGTTGCGGAGACGTCCTAGGAAGGTAGAGGTGCGTCAGTTAGAACAGCTCACAGACAAGGCAGCTTCACTTTTGGTGCAGTGTTTGGTTTTCAGGGTAAAGAAGCCTGAAAACCAAACTTACCCACAACAAGCTCACGGATTTCCTTCCACCCCATGTCACCTCCTGACTCATGTACAATGGTAACAGTGATTCTCCTCTGGAGGCCCTGAGGTCGCGAACGAAGAAAGAAGAAGAGGTGTTAATACCGCATGTTCAGCACCTTTAAAGTACTCCAAATATCACAGTGTGATCGACACACCTGGTGCAGCAGGAATGTGCCGTGACAAGGCATTCCTCCTCTGTGATCCACCACAGCAGGGATGTAGCTGGAGGAGACACAGATGAAAACAAGCTTAGCAGTGCTGGACACATTTACATCATCTTCAGGGTCATTCTGCTTATTCCTTCATGCTATCATTTCATGGACAGCTCTGCCAAACATTCCAAACATCATGACACTCACTCTCCATTGGCCTCCAGCTCGCAGATCTCAAAGAACACCATGAGATCATATTTGCTGTGGCAGGGTCCAGCCTGCGGGCGGGTCATAGCTGTCAGCTTGGTTGCAGGTACTGTGTTGAAAAGGGAGAGAGAGAGCGTCAGCCAGGTCAAGTGCAGACAGAGAGCAGACTAGTGGCTAACAGCAGGGAGCTGCTCTAACCCTACGAGGGAAAGAGAAAGGGAAGAAGAGAGGAAATCAGTGATGCAGGGAAAGAGAGGAACCTCCGAGTCCAGCAGACGGAGCTCCTTTCCTTCAGCACATTTGAAAGCAACTTAAGCAACTCTGCAGTCCTCTTTTAAAGGAGAATACCGCTAAATTCCCTTCATATGCACAAAGTCCTTGAACAGTATTCTCCTTGAACACTATCTGTGTTGTTGATTTTCATTGTTTTGTAAATCTAGTGTGACTATGAGCTAGCTGCAATCGTCTAATTTAAGGTAGTTCCCTAAAAGGAGTTCAGAGTTAAGAGAGAGTTCATGCAGCCCTGGAGTTTGGCCCAAGCTCAAGCAGAAACAATATAAAATGTAGGATTTCACATAATGTCTTACATACCTCTGCATATATATATAAAGTATTTTATTCTATGGAAGCCAAAAACAGCCGTGCTTGCCATCATTTCTGATTGCTTTATCTCGAGATCATAAGTTAATAATTTCGTTATCTCAAGAAAACGAGCTCTGTTATCTTGAGATGAAGAGATAATCAACCCTTCCTCCAGAGAAAACAAAAGGTCGCTTCCGCTTTTTAACCTCCTGAGTGTTTATCAGAGGTCAGAGTGTCAGGCCAATTGATCCGCTCATTAGACTGTGCTTCAATCTCACGTATATACATACTTCATTATACCCTTCAAACAGCAGCAGGGTGGGGAGTGACGGGAGAGTAACACATCTGCTGTTAGTCGACAGCTGGCTCTAAACCGTCCCTTGATGTAAATATTGTCATATCGCCAGGGAAAACATTCTTACAACAAATGGAAAAAGTGAATAAAAAGCTCGTACGGTTTGCTTTGGCCCTCCCAAACCCACCCCCCTCCCTGCAGTGAGTGGATGGTATGATCCGCTCTCACGAATCTTATGAAGTCATTTCCTCGTGATAAATTATCTCATTATTCTGGCAAAACAAGCTTTGTTAACTTGAAATAATTAAATAATTAACTTGTGATCTTGAGATGACATTAAAATAAACATTACAAGCACAGCCGTCCTCTGCTTCTGTCGTAAACACTGGGCCTGAGTTTACTGTAGCTTTCAAATGTCATGTCCTTAATTCTTGGCTTCTTTTTTTCTTAATTCAAATAATTTGCTGTTTCCTACCTATTTGGAGTGTTTCTTGCACTGCTGTAAAATGTGAATCTTCCCTCTGGGGATCAATAAAGTCTGATTTTATGTGTGTAATTTAGAAATGCACATTATCATGTCCATCCCATTCAAGAAGAGCTCAAAGAGGGAACTGCAAGGAGAATCCACCACGCAGGTCAACAGTAAACACACAGAACACCAGAGAGCCGATCCAACCGAATCCTGACACAAGAAAACTCCCTTTTTATATCAAAAAGTCTCATTTTTACAGCTTCTACTGGTCAGTGACCAGGACTGACTGGAATATAAACTGCAGCAGAGAGACTTTGTTCTACTTTGTGACACTCCATCTCCCCTGCAGGACGCTCATATCACAGCATCAGTTACAGGACATCGACCCAGCAGCTGGAAGGACTTCGGTGTTGCATTTGAGCCATTATTCAGCAAAACTGATGCTTGAATCTTCACATAAAGAAACATGTTGTGGTCTTTGGAGTAGTAGTTAATGAATTAAGTGTAATGTTGCGTAACGGTCACTTGGCTCTGGAGTATTTTCTCAGTCACACCAAGATAAACAGTTGATATAAAAAGGCTTTCAGTCACAGGATTCTCTTGGATCTGACATCAATAACCAACCCGGCTTCTGAGCTTTAATAACTGAACAGATAGAGGTGGGTGGAGCTGTCAGCTGAGCTCGCTCGTTTCCTTCTAGTAGGAAGGAAGCAGCCAAGCCAGCAGCAGACAGAGCGTGGCATGACAACGAGTCCACCAGCGCCCCATTGAACACATCTGGGACCAGGTATCGGATCAGGTCCAGCGATTTCTCCCGGTCCGGCGAGTCGTCGGAGTCAGCTGCTCGTACCCAACAACATGAAGCTAAGATGACATGACTTGCAGGGAGACCAGTACAAAGACAATGCAACATAAATAAATGGTGGAATTGAAGCAAAGTAAGTCAGGAAGCAGCGTGTTTACCTGGTTTGGACAGAGGCATCACTCGTGGGAACTGTCTTCTGCAGGGACGAAGTGGACTGGTTGTGAAAACAACAACACGTGTGTGTCATTTTAAGAAAACATAAAGACATACGTTACATCTTTGTGAAGCAAATCAGCTCATCAATCACATACCTGATGACGTCTTTACAGAGTGGAAGAAAAGGCTGTTTCTGATAGTGTCCAAACACCTCAAACACGATTGGCTGAGTCTTGATGTAGTCGACAAAGGATTTAGTCACTTCAACAGCAATCTATAAAAACAACACAGCGACGTTACTTGACCGATCAAAACCCGCCACAGCTCGTCATGGTACAGGATCTGACCGATGCTCCTTACATTCTGCACATGGTAGAAGCCCAGCGGGGGGCCACGGCCTGTGTTCTTCAGAGGTTCAGTGGAGAAGGCCTCATCGTGACGGTGGATAAAACTGAAAGCAATCATAACGAACATGTTTGCATGTAAAACTGTAAACGGAACATGGTGATGTGATCGTGTGAGTAAAAATGTGCATTGAAAGCTTTTTAATCAACTGCTTACTTGAACTGGCAGAAGATGTCAGCATATTCTGCAGAGATGCTGGAGGCTTGCAGGACAGTCACCCTGAAGGTAAACACATTACCGATCGTCAGGTGCTCCAGGGTTGTGTCGAGCGGGCCGTCCACACCGGCCTTCAGCGGATTCTCCTGCTCATCTGCACCAGCTGTGAGAAACGCAAAGCACAAGTCAGACACAGGTGACAGCTGGCATTCCAGGCGACCGGCCAAGTCGAGCTGATTGTACACCCGCTTGTTTTCTGGCACCATGAACCAGGGATGGATCAGGTCTGGCGAGGACTTGGGGGATTGACTTGGTTTGATGGCTCCTTGTTTCAGACTTGTTCCATCGTGACTCTTTCATGCAGCAGCAGGAGTCTGGCGGACAGGTGTGCCAGATTTAAGCCATTGTTGTCCATTGAGTGCGACACCACACACACACCCAAACACACAAAACATGTATCCATTCACACGGAATTATGATTACCCGCACATGTGTTGTTGTTGACCTCGT
Source organism: Chaetodon auriga (assembly GCF_051107435.1). Taxonomy (NCBI): domain Eukaryota; kingdom Metazoa; phylum Chordata; class Actinopteri; order Chaetodontiformes; family Chaetodontidae; genus Chaetodon; species Chaetodon auriga. The sequence continues at coordinate 27,299,639 of NC_135076.1, forward strand.
CAGCTGAGGGTCCCATTTCTGCATTCTGACCCTCACCCTCCACGATACGAAGCTCCTCCTGGGAAATCCCAGTACGGGACAGTCCTACAGAGCAGGTCTCGGACTGGAACTGCAAAAGAAGGGTGCCAAACTGACTGGTTAGCAGGTAATTATACACAGACGAGTCCTACATCTGCTACATATCGCGGTTTTCTCTACCTTTTCATACTGCTGATCCTCGAATGAGATTTTGGCAGTGCCTGACTGCCTCACTCCTGAGCCGTAGTCGGGAGCTTCCTCGTCAGCTGGAGGGAAACACAAAGCACCTTCACTTCACTCCCTCAAGAAGTCACACACAGCCTGCCCTTTCAATGCCTTCACGGCCTTTGTCTCAGCGACGGTTTGGCTGGGGATCCGAGCCTTACCTGATATGGCCTGCACCGCCACTCGGAGGAAGCCCTTCACTTCTCCCTTCTCGCTGACGATGGCCACGCGGTGGACGAGGGGGACCGGATACAGCAGGTTACTCAGATAAACAAAAGCTCTGAAGAGGAGGCAGAACGCAGAGAGAAAGAAGAAAAGATAAGAAACACATGAGCTACGATGACGGCTCACACTTGATAAAATACCACTGGACTGGACAACAGAACACAGAGCTGCAAAGCAACCAAACAGAAGCTGGGACTGCTCTTGCGATGGCCATGGCTGCCCTTTACTATCGCTTTGTGGGGGCTTTTCCTCACCATCTATAACTAATGACATTCTCTGGACAAGTATGGGTCACATGCAGTATTCCTTAACTTTGGTACTGTACAGGTGAAAGTTTGGTGAGGATAAGGAGCATGTGTGTAAGGGTCAACTCTTTAGTCTTTAAATGATTTACTAGAAGCCAGCTCACTACTGAGCTGGACAGAAGATGTTTTTCTCATTTCCACTGCTTAATGATTACATGCTACTGCGCTAACATGTGCATTGTGAACATGCCTCAATATGAAAATACTACCCTACATATCAAATGTACAGAGTCAGAATGAGCACTTGAGGCACTTTGTATTTGCATTAGATCTGAAGATACTTCAGGGGCAGTGACTGACTTTTGAGAGTGTAAATGCGGGAACTGCTGCACTAGAAATGTTCCTCTTTCTTGTTTTCTCTAGTCTTTTAGCTACACTTCTTGATCTTGCAGTCAAGGACCACGGTAGGGGTAGACATTTAAGGGTGGAGAGTGTAAAAAGGGAGAGGCTTATGACAAGATTGGTGAGGTGCAAAGAAGGCATGCTCAGGACAAAAAAGGGTGAACAAAAATGCTTTCAACTTCTCGACTCAAAGGAATCAAAAGCAAATGGAACAGAAATCATCATACGGCACATGGCTCAGCTTGAATAAAAACTGCCAACAGCTTGATATATCGTACGCTACACCAAAAACCAACGAATGACATCAGAAATCAAAGTGCACCTCCTGGGTCGAAGTGGTAATTTGTGCAAAGGAGGGGCATTGGTTCATCATCAGACGTATTCAAGTAAAAATTGACAAAAAAGGTCAAAATGAAAAGACTTGTGCTCTGGCATGCCTAAAAGAGACAGCTGCAGTAGAAACCAGCTCTTTCATCTTGAGATTTTGAGTCTTCCTTGAACACCACTTTGCTATTTCGTATGAGTAATTTCCAGACTCTTTAGTACTTATTCAGGTTTCACAGCATGGTGAGAACATTTCACTGTGGGTTCCTGTGTTATGCAAATCAGACCTGAATATACTCCATGAGACATGTCAGTGCTTTGGCTAGTGGTCTTCTTTAAAAGCCGCTAGTTTGCATTTAGCCACACGTACGTGAGACACACACCTCAAGCAGCCGTTGAGCATCAACTTTGCTTGGATTTCCATGGAAACAAGGGGTATGAACTGACCCACTCTGGGCTGACATAAAGGACTTGATTTAGAACTTCAATATGCAGAAGAAGCTTTTAGTTAGTGTGAAAAACCAGTTAGCAAAAAACAAAGAAAATCAAGCAACAGTCAGATTGGATGAGATTAAAGATAGAAAGCAAAAGATAAACCTTGAAGCCCAGAAATGTCTACTCCAGTGTCCACTCAGTATCATGTTCATGAAGGAAATCTGTGTAGTGGTTTGACATTTGAGAGCATTTGTGTCTCAAACATGAGACACAGTGACAGTGACAGCTGAGACAGGGAATCAACACTAACGTGGCTACTTTGACTCGGTGTAATAAGCAAGCAGGAAGTGTTTAAGAAGATGGAACAAATGAAATTCCTACCATCCAAAAAGTTGAGGTAGGGTCGATTTCAAATCTCCACTGAAGCTACTCAACCGAAACCCCCAACTCCATGTTGATTTTAACACAGCTTACATGTCCCAAGCGGACAGCTCAATGGAAAGTGTAGCAGGCTAATTTTCTGATGTGTTGCAGATTGAATGTACTCGTGCACCCACAGTCCACAGCAGAGTGAGCACTTTGCGAGAACACACTCTTGTGCTGTTTCGGTGTTGTGTTTTCATTTCGTCCGTGCTGATGTCTATCGAGGGAAACGGACCCTGCGTCTCAGCGTGAAAGAGCTAGTTTCCTCCACCAGCATGCTCCCGAAACCTCACCAACCTTCCCACTACACTGAATAATGGTGAGCGGTCGTAAAAGGGATCCTGGCCTTCGCTGGAGCCTCGGCAGAGCTCTCCCTCATCATCATCATCATCATCATCATCATCATCATCATCATCCTCTCCCCCGAGCTCCAAGCACGGGTCGTCCAAAAAGATATCATCGTCCAGGTCCTCCAACTCCTCCAACTCCTCCTCCTCCCCTCGACCCTCCTGCTGCGGGTCAGCCAGCTCAGTAATTTCAGAGTTGGAGAGGGTCGGGGATGGGGTGGGGTCACTCATGCGCTCGCTCATGCATGTGTTGAAAATGGGGTTTCTGGTGCAGCCGGAGACATGGGAACTAGGTTAGTACAGTTAGATAGAAAGCACACACTTGTTCAAACAAGAGGGGCAGCAGAGAACCATTCGGACTGGACCACAGGAGAAAAGCTGCCTCCACCAAAACCTGCTTTTCCTGTCTGTTCTAGAGCACAGGACGCATGTACAGTGGAGACACAGAGGACAGATGGAGAGTGCAAGACAGGCTACACATGTTGTAATTTAACTGCCTTTGCTGAGAGTGCAGTTAAGTGTGTCAGACCATGAAGACGATGATTTATGGCCTGCAGAACAAAGGCCGGTCACTTCTGGGTGTCACAGGACCCCGACATGGTTAGAATCAGGCTGGGTGATGTTTTATATGCGTTCATGCATTTCTTCATGTCTCTGTGATGCTGGGAACGTGAATTTACACCCTGAGGTTCAATGAAATATGATCATATCTTATCATATCACATTTACTGACAAACTCTCCAATATCACGCGGCTGCTGGTGTTGAACACTGGTTCATAAAAGACTGAATTAATGCTTAATTTAGATAAAGTATAACAACAATTTTCTCCGGACGTTTGCCAGTGACTCCCTGCAGATTATTGAATCAAGTTTTATGACTAGTTTCAGGAACAAAGACCACGCCTCGAACACATCCTGTTTCCACTGATTCATTTGTTACCCCTTTGACTCCGTCTTTGCATCCCTCCCCCTCAAACCCCCTTTTTTCTTTTCTCCCTCCCTTGTCTCTTATTTGAATACAAGAGGAGTACTTCATCCAAAAATCCGAGAACATCCGAAAAGCTTCCCCACCCAGAGTCTCAACTCCACCTGGTTCCCTCCCACCTCCACAGTGGCAGCTGTCCATCATCTCACTCCATCCATCCACGGCCCAGATTTCTCCCTTCATCCCACAACCATCATCCCCTCATTCCGCCATCCCTCACTCCTTCACCTTCAACCCTTCTTCCCTTCATCCCTTAACCCCCACCCCTCCAACCCTTCATCCCTCATCTCTTTGTCCCTCCTTTCCTTCATCCCTTGACCTTCATCCCTCGACCATCATCCCCTCACCCCTTCATCCCTCATCATTCGTTCCCTTCATCCCTCGACCCCCATTCCTTTACCCTACTCTTCTCTGGCTGCATCCTAATACATTCTCCTTCATCTCTGCCCTCCTCTACCCATAAAACACATTAGAAATCTAGATCTTATCGGTATGGTCTTTGTTAATGAAACCACTGTTAACCGCCCTCCACCACCACTGGACTGAAGCTGTGACTCCACTTTGAGGCTTAAAGAGTTTTCATACTAAAAATTCCTTTGATGTCTTTTTAGGTCTACGTACAAATACACACTACAAATAAAAGTACAACATCCAACTTCAGCTAACTGCTGATACATCATTCGTCTTGGAACTAGATTTAATTAGATGTGGTGCTTTTGCCACGTATACCTGTATTACTCGCCTATTGTGAGAACAGGAAGTCTAAACGAGCTGACAAGCCGCATATTTGAAGGGGACGTTTTTGAGATTACTGCCTGATCATTTTTGCTTGTCTTGCAGGAGCTAAATAGCATTAAAGGCTTGATATGCTGAGTGTTATGTAACAGGGCCATGTGACTGTGTGTAGGACCCATCTGCAAGAGAGAGGAGAAAGAGGGAGCTTGGCAGAGGTGGTGGAGGCTGTGTGCCAACGTGGGAGAGAAAGAAACAGCAGGCTTTGAGTAGGAGGACTGAAGAAATGTTCCACAGCCAAGACGTCCCATTAAAAGAGACGAGCCTGGCATCAATGATCATGTACCGACCATTTCCACTGGCTGTCAAATCCGTCCTTTGTCTTAAAGCTGCAAGCTCGCGTTCAGGAGAAATACATTCACACTCCATTCAGTAATAAGCACATAGAATTAAAAGCTCGAACTGGGCAGAGTTAAAACTTATATAATCAAAATATGCTCAACTGATACATTTAAAAGGTGTTTTACGATCAATGATGCCCAGTAAGTCCTTCATACAAATACATGTTTTTAAAGTTTAGCTGAGATCTGATGATAGTGGTGCACTCAGAGCAGTCTGGAAACACCAGACTTCAGCGTGTAATGACAGAGAGACCATGATGAAGTGGGCTGCAGACCACTTCATTCTGCTGTTTCTGTCATTATGGTGCATTAGTCGACCACATGCACAATAAGTGGCCGTTACAGCCAACAGCCTCTCATTATCCTGACGTACAGTATGACGAACACTGGGCTTCTGTTTGCTCGCTGCTGTTGACCTTTGTGCGAGTTCAACGGCGTCCTGTCGTGTCTGTATGCTGTGCGGGGCCAGTGGCGTTCAGCATTTACCTGCCGACCAAACGGAACCAGGGGAAGCGGTCATAGAAGGGGTCTCCTCCGGTCATCACATTCTCACAGTCTTCAGCGGTATTGTTGGGCACATCAGCGGCGCGATCGTACATCTCTCTCATGAGATCGAGCCTCTGCCTGCAAACAGCAGCAACGACAGACACATTTAGTCGCTGCGTGGAGTTAATGAGGGATGTTCTTCCTGTGATCTGTGCTTTCTCTGAGATTTATCCCTCATCAGGACCCCACAATGTTTTGTTTCTGAGTAAATAGAGTAAATACAGATTTGTATTTGAGTGAGAACAGACAACTTTTCATCCCCCCTCCAGTGTTCCCGTGTGGTATCAGAGAACAACCAACACCACTTTCACGCGAGGAGTAATGACATAGTTTGAGTGTTGCTTCACGCAAACGAGTAACTCCAGCAGAGGTTGGTGTCAGGATGGATGAAGAGTAGAAGATAACATTAGGAGAGAAAGCTCGAGTTCATTCATTCTTTTAGTCTATAACGGAGACATGAAAGCAAACAGAAGGGAAGCAATCTAAACACAGATGGTGTCATCATGCTCCAGCCTTTACACTGTGCAACCAACTTTGAATTCATAAGGACAAGCTATAGAAAGGTCTAACAGAGTGTTTGCAATAAAAACCTGAAAACCTGGACCTTAATATAAAGTGTTATTGATTTTATCAGTATTTTATCAGCACATCAGCAACATGTTGGCCTCAGAGCTTTACAAACATTACATGTGAAGGCTTAAAGACTGGGGGCGCGTTCACGTACCTCAGTTTTTCTAACGTCCAGTAGTGAGTGGCTCCATTTTTCTGATCCTGCACCTCCACGGCCACAATGGTGCGTGGGAAGTGTCGTACCTCTCTGTCCTTACTCGCCTCTGGGGGGAGCAGGTCTGGAGGCAGGGGGGAGTAGAGAGTGTCTGTGAGCAGCACAAACTGGAACTGGACCTGCAGGGGCACACAAAGCACCGTTATGGTCACAGAGGCTCATCGTGACACCGATCGGAGGACACGATGACAGAAACATGCCGGACCTTCTTCTTGAGCTCCACACTGATGGCGTTGGCCTCCTTAAGGAAGATGGCGTTCCCCCATAACAGGTCACGCAGAGAGGTGAACTGGTAGCACTTCCACTTCCGAAAGCTCCACACAGCCAGCTCTCTTTCCCTCTCTGTCCATTGCACTGAGGGCAGAACGGAGAACATTTGGTGAGGGTTAGCTCACCAATGACAGAGACACATATACATGTCACATAATTTGCACTACCTTCCTCTTCTGGCTCTTCCTCTTCTTCAGGGGCTTCTGGGTAGTAACGGTCCACCTGCTTTTGAAGAGCCTCCAGCTTGCTCTCATAATCCTGGACAATTGATTAATGAAGACAAACGTCAAACACACATATGTACTGTACATATATTCATTCAAAACACTAAAATACACCTGTGGACACATCTCAAAATAACACAGCTTCAGGTAGATCTAAGCTCCTGACACACGCGTTACTGTACCAGTCTCTGCTGCTCCAGAAGGTTGTTGGCCTCCTCTCTTTCTTTGCGATACTGATCCTCCAACTCCTGCAGCCTGAAGACATAAACACAAGTGAACAACACAGGTTTGACAGAGGCGATGCACCACCGCAAAGGTTTTTGCACCTGTGTCGGCAGGTTTCTGGAGCAGCACGCCATTTACTGTGCACTGTGCTGCAGGCTCGCAGAACGTGCACCTATTAAGAATTCATTCACCAGTGGAATTACTCTTCTTTCCTTCCCTCCTTCCTTGTCTTTCTCTATCTACAATTTTGTGGTGAGGCCCAATCAAAGGAGCTTACTATTTCCTCAAAGTACCTCTGTTCCATTTCCTGCTTCATGTCAATGCCCTGTTTCTCCAGCAGCTCCCGCTGGGCGAAGGCCCAGTCCACGGGCTCGGCAGGGGTTTCAGCACATGGGGTCCTCTCCCTCTCAGCTCTGGCCTGCACAGGGTGGTTGAACCGGAACACGTGGCTCTTCCCCAGGATGATGCGATTTCCTTTACGGGAATGAAAAATTGAAGCGTTAAAAGGTATTTCCAGGTTTTTATGGTGTCTAAGTGTCGGCTGGTAAACCAGAAACAGCCATTATATCACTGTGGTCAAAGCCACCAGACTCCTTTGACAAAAACAGTACATTTACCTCACAGGTGGTCTACCACCGCCTCCATCGGTTCATTTGTTCGCTTTATTGTGTGACTGGTGTTTTAGCATATCAGTTCAAATGGCCACCGGTTGAGGTGATCTATTGGACCAATTCCAAAACCTTCTGTATTAGCAATCAAGACACCAAAATATGTAAAAACAGGCCCTGGCTTATAAATAGTGGAATAACCCTTTAAGCTAAAAGCATACTTATACTGTAGAGCAGTACTACACACATACTGCTACTCGATATTAAGTATTAGTAAAGGTGAAATTCACAGAGCAAAGCCCTCTGACCTGATCTGAGGACAGTGGGCTCCGTCACTCTCTTGCCGTTGACGTAAGTCTCAGCTCCTTCACACGGCTCCAGGACAACTGCTGCTTAGGAGCAGAGAAGGCAATGTGAGGCTTCACTTCCTGTCTGTCAACATTAAACTCTGACGTACACAACAAGCAGCAAGATAAAGATCACCCACTTTCTCCCGTTGGGCCGGTGGAGCTGGTGAAGGTGCAGTGCTCATCCTTGATGAAGTGGCCGCTGAGGACTATGTCCTGACGACTGGCGGCGTCTACGCGACCGACCCTGCAAAAGAAAAGTGGCGACATGACGTCAGAGCAAACAGATAGTATAGTGCTGATGTAAAGTGTCAGCAGAACACACACTGAGCAGCTAAATATAGTGTCTAACCTGGTGATGCCATCTTTAATGTAGTACAGCAGACACTCAGACATCAGAGGATCCTCGTTAAGGTTCACCAGATGAGGCGTCTGACAAACAACAAGAATAATTTACTAACTGAAGGAATTAGACACATAAATCATTCATCACCCATATGTTATTTACAATATAACATATTCATACACCGCACATCAGACAGCTGAGAAACAATCTCCCCCAGTTACAAACATCAAACAATCAGCGATAGTTAAAAGCATGCAGTCAAATTCACTCAGCACAGCTTCACAGCGGGAGTGTTTCATGTAGTCCCAGTCAGATGTTACGGGGCTGCAGGCCATAAATCACTGAAACGGGGGCACAACTATTATCTTTCCCCCCATGTTTACACCCATTGCCGCCTTCGGGGAGTGTTTGAAGTGAGTAATGAAGCAGATTTAAGATAAGGCTTAATGAAAAAGAAAGACCCTCGACTGATCTGCCTCGGCGAGGCTCCTGCTGAAGTGAGACTCAGAGCACTCAGAGGGGAAACAGCTTTAAACACTTCACAGCTACAGACCTCGTTGGGGGAAAACAGCCCGACTGTGTCGATAAACACAGGCTGGGGCTTTCTAGGGCTATCGGAGGGCTTTGGGGTAAATAAACAAGCATTTTAGTGAATAATTTAAACAGCAAGTGTGAGATCACAGCAGACTTTAGGAGATGTCTAATATTTTCTTACCTTCTTAGGAGAGAACACACCAACTGTCCCGCCGTCTTCTCGCATTGCTACACCCATTTCTGCCAGCAAAGCCTCTCTGTGGACGGACATCAGACTCAGTGAACCAAGCGGCTGCATGATTTGTCCACAAATGCAAAGTGGTGCATGATGCACAACCACAGTATTTGCTAAAAACTCTCTTAGTAGCTGCAACTTTAGGTCAAGAGGACTTAATAATGCATTTTAACTGGACGAGAAAAAGAGGATTATTAAGTACATTATAAACTACATTGTATTGTAGTAGTATTTTAATACTGTACGTGACAAAAGATAATCCTTTATTTATTTAAAAGAGCTTTCTTTGATGTAGTTTGTGTCTTTTGAATTCATTTTCTGTCGTCTCTCCATGTTCATGAACTGGTCTTTTTAGTTTTTGGTTTATTTTTTTTGGACTACTTTCTAAAAGAAAAACTGAATCGTACAAATAAAATAAAATAAAGTAAATTAAAAATCTCACCTTTCCATTCTAATGGCTTCTGTCCTGCGAAGCTTTTCTTCCCATGTTTCATTAAGTTCAGCAATGATTTTCTCTGTTTCCTGACATTTCAAAGACAGTGATGATTAAAGTGAACATGGATGATGGTGAGCCACGTTTTTCTTTTTGATGACAAATCCAACAAAAAGACCAAAACTAACAACAAACTGATTCTACTATGAAGTGTTATCTTAGTGTCCAAAGCTGGATATATCTCATTAATCTGTGCCATGGAGCTCCACCAGTCTGGAACAATTCCAGAAATATGGTGGTAGAATAACTTCAGACACGATAAAAACTGAACCTTTATCTGAACCTAGGATCTGGATCTTGGGAATTAATGCGAACCATAACATAAAATACTTTATGTTACTTGCAGGCACAGCTGGGAAAAAAGTGTTTCTACAAAACTGACACTAATCTGAATGAATTAACATCCTGTAGTTCATCTGAAAACATCTTGTACAGTCTAGGAAGGAAACCAGCAGCCTATGAAAAATAAGGGAGTCTTTTCTGGCTTTGCTACCATCATTAGTGAGTGAATTTATATGAAAACTTGCTCTCCTGTGCTTCTATTGTCCACTTAATGTTGTAATACTTCGCTTGATTGAGTTTGTAGCACACAGGGCTGTGGGTGGGGAGCGGCAGGAGATACTTTCTTTGTTTCTGTCTGTCTTTATCATGTGTATTTGTCTATGGATCATGCTCAAGCTCATGCTAAAGCTAACAAAAATGGTTCTTATTTTCAGGAGATCATACAGTAATAAAAACACTTATGAATGTTATATTCCATTCCTGCCAATAGATCCCCCTGGATCCTACATCCTAAATCGTCCTTTAAGATGAACGTCGGCACTGCAGTTTGAGTCAGTTCAGTCTGTTATCCTGTGTTCACCTTCAGCCTCTCGATGGCCTCTTCACTGCCCGGGCTGAACATGATGCGGTCGTGCAGACTGGCGATGGATCCTGCACGGCTGGACAAGGCTGAGAGAGACGGAGAGGGACTCATCCCCGTCATGGCATTGGTCACTGTGGAGAGATCATCCCTTTGATTCACAGCTTGGCCTTTATTGTTATTGTTCTTGTAATCGGATAGGTCTGTCGGGGAGGGACGGGGGCGCGGCGTGTGTACAGGAAGTGGAGTCGGGGTAACAGATAACAGGGAGTAAAGAAATGGAGGAAAGCAAACAGATAAGGAAGAGAAGAGAAGGGAGAATAGAAAAGAAAAAGAAAGAAGATATGTGGCCTGAAACAACTCACAAAAAGTCACAAAGAGAAATCTGAATTGCGAGTACACAAGCGAGGGCAGCGCCAGCAGAAAGCCACGCGCAGAGAGGACCAACTGAAGGGATGCAACAAGGACGCTGTCCAGCCATGACCAAAGGAAATGCAGCTACAACACAAAACGTCAAGCAGAGCATCATGTGCAGGAGCATTCAGAAACAAGAGCGTGTCAAACTGCCATATATATACTGTTCATCTGCCCTCTCAGATAATCTAATATGAGACAGGGACTCTCCTGCTCGCTCCCAGTCAAGCATCTTTAATAGCAAAAACAAAATTAGCCGCCATGTATGGAAAATAAAATGGAGAAACTAGGCCGTCCTTTGTGCAGAGACGTAATGACTCATTTGTAATAGGGTCATATTTCCTGCAGAGAAGACTGCGAAGCCAGAACTCTCAATTAAGATTCTTATCTGAAAGCAGCAAGATGAGTTTAGTGCTCGGTGCGCTCCTCTAAAATTAGCAGTGTTGAACAAATCAGAGCAGAAATGCAGTTGTCAGTCACGGTAAATATGTCCTCACTGGACATTTCTGAAGCGAAGTTCGAGTCACTTCTACGTATCTCCAAACGGACCTGATTTCACATCATGTTCCCTGTTTTCTGTGTTTTTTCTTGGGATCATTGTGGCCTTTGACAGATTCTACAAAATAAAGAATAGCAACCCTGCAGCTGCTGCTCTGGCAATGCAGAGTAATAAATTGGGAAAGTGTATCACACCCGTCCATCTGGACAGGCTGCTGCCGGCTCGAGATGGATCACATAATATTGCCTTCGCAGAGCAGTTGAGACAATAAAAATTTATGGCGTAAAATGAGATGACTACCTCAAAAGACCCGCATTATGCAAGTGATTATACTCTCCCTGAGACTGAGGGCTTTCTGCTGTGGCTGCCAACAGGAGGCGATAGAGCCAGACAGACCCTGCCAGGGGAACGGGGGGCTACAGTTTCTACATTAACCAAGGAATTCAAAGACTGGCGAGAAACATATTTCATTATAGTCCTTAAGCTTCCATATTGTATTGCTCTGCTTTGTTGTTTCATGAACAATTAAGCTCAGTCCCTCCGCTGCCACGGCTGTGAAGCCATACGCAGATCTCTGCAGCACCGTGACATGGCACATACAGACCTGGACTACGTGCTATTTATACCCCATTAACATTAGTCACTGTACTTCAGTCCTGGGCGATTCTTTGTGATACTGTAGTGCTGCAGAGAACACAGAAAAGCTTCTACTTGCGCACAATCACAGTAAGCACCGGCGATGCTAAGCTGCCACAAGAGCAAAAGCAAGAGCCAGAAAACACACATTTCAAACCCTCTATGTCAGCACCAGACGCTCGATATGCTGGAGGAAGAGAAGATAGAGAGTGACAGAGAGAGAGAAGGTGAGACAGCGTGACACCTTCAGACAAAAACGTTCATACATTCAAACATTCACTTGATATTCGCTGCACGTCCGAGCAGAGCAGCCGACGTGAACACACGTCACTTTGGCTCCACTGCTGCGTTTTCATTTCTGACGACAAATGTTGTCAGTAGCCGTGTTTCCATCGAGGTGTTTTTATTTTCAAATGTCGCTTTTGAAAAGCAAAAATCGAAAAAAAACTTCTTCAATTTAGCAAGAATGTTTTCATGCTCGCTTGAGGCGGTTATTGCCTCTTTTGACAAATGGGAGATGGAAACACATTTGCCAAATAAGTTCTGCCATAGTTCACATGAATGATGAGGTCTTTCCGCTATAAAACACAAAGAAGAAGAAGAAGGGGCTGTTTCTGCTGTCGTCGTCTTCCCGGATATTCCCATAATGTGTGAAAACATGGCTGGTCGTACCAACAACAGCATGAAACACGGCCGACAGATTCCTGCAGACCTCTCTCCATCTTTCTCTCAAGCGTTTAAAGCAACTTCTTTGTGTAGCCTAGTTTATTCGCTCCAAACCGGTTTATGGAAATGCACCAAATTGTCATTTTTTTTGGTTTCATTTCAAAATGTAGCTTAAGTTTTGCTCTACAATAAATGGAAACACGGCTGATGAATCATTTACGGGTTCAGTCACAACAATGGAAAAAACACATTTTTGTGAAAAGTGTGAAGATGTAATGAAGAGGACGAAGGTGCCTTCACTTCCAGTTGCTGAACTGTGCTATGAGAATGAAAACACTAGAGCCTACATTTCCCATAATGCAACTCAATAGCATCTTCTCATTAGGCTCTCTGTGTCTTGTATACGCCCAATATTTTAAACTCCAGTTTTTAAAGCAGACTTTGTATGACAGGCTAATGTTAGCTATCGTGACATGCTAGCTCTAGAAGCTAATGCTTGAAACAACCACAACATGGGCATAAACTGCACTTTGCCTGTTCTGTTGCCAGTGTAGCCTAAAGAGAACCAGGATCTGTTCATTCACGTCTTCCCATTGATTTTTCTGCACTGGCTCTTCATTTGCTTTGTGCTCTTTGTGAACGCACATCAACACACGATGTCCGTGAAGAGCGGCGCCAGTGAGGACGCTGTGAGGGCTGATCAACGGTGCATCATTAAGAATCGTGTGCACGCTGACAAAACATTACCAAACGTTTGAAATTCAATCCAGAGATAGCGCTAATGGTCACAGAAACCATGATCCCTTACTCTCGATGATGTCACCCAGGCCCTGGGCGTAGAGGAGATCCTTCAGACGGGACACCTCCTCCTTCAGCTCGCGCACCAGCCGGTTGTTGGGGTCCTCATTGATCACGGCGTTGCAGCGAATCTGTTTGGCTCGGTCTGCGTACCTGTGGGCGTAAGGGAGGGATCGTTGGGCATGCTGACACAGGTGGCACACACACACACACACACACACACACACGCACACACTCTCCACCCCACATCACACATCCACACGATTCTGCAGCCTGGCAAAGTGACTCGTGAAGGGTGTTTGAAGTGTGAATCAGATTCACGCCGCTGAGGAAAACGAGTATTACACAACACTGCGGTCTCACTGGCATCCGTGTCCTTCAAAGCCACATTCAGCAGCTGTGTGGGAGGAAGAGGATGCAGCCGAAGACGGCGGTCTGCTCTCTACCTGAGCGTGCTGAGGGTCTCGTCGTAGTTGATGTCAGCCGGACTCAGGGCGGCAACCATCGCAGTGCGAGAATTCCCCCCTGACGCAATCAAGAAAAACATTTGAGCTTGTCGAGATCTGATGGATCAGTGAGAAACACTGAGCTGTCACACAAAAACACTCATACCCAGATTTTCCCTCAGCAGCCAGGTCAGAACTGAATCTCTGTAGGGGATGAAGCTTTCCACCTTCTTCTTCTTTTTATTCTGAGAATTAAATGAAAACACGACATTAAAATCAACTCATTTAGCAGCTTTTAGGTGAAGAAAAACAATAAATGAATGAATCACAATTTAAAGAAACACTTTAAATAAATTACCTTATTTGACCCAGAGTCCTAAAATGAAGACGACAGCAAAATTAACATGTTTATCCTCCACAGCATGTGTTTCATCTTCTAATGTGCAATATGCAGGTGTAACACATACCACTTCTGCCAGAGCAGAGATGACTTTCCCCAATGTCGTTAGAGATTTGTTGATATTTGCACCTTCCTGTGATAGAGCGAGAAGCACAGAATGATATTTACATTGACAGTGATCACCTGCTTTAATATGGATTTAGTCCACCACACAGGCGAGGACATGTGTTTTCAGATGTGTGTTTGATGCAGTGCAGGGACCCGTTTCACCTTCAGCCGGGTCCCTTTGGCTCCAGTAGAGTCGGCCCTCTCGCTGCCGGCCAAATCCACCAAACTTATTTTACTGACCTGCAACAGAAAACCCAACAAATTAACTGCAACTCACGAGCTGACAACACAAAACGCTGGAGCTATTCATCTTTATCCCAGAGACCGGTTTCATTAAAAAAACATCATCGCGACAGTGTGACCTTCAAGCAGTCATTGATTTCCAATTCACGACAACATTTAAATCAGCGTCATCAATCAGCTTGTGGATAAGAGGAGGCAACAGCTCGATGTTAAAGAGGTTCGCTCAGGATGTGATTAAACTCCACCTTCTCAGAGGTGTTATCGGTCTCGGCATCGTGGCGTTTCTGAGTGAATATGATGTTAAAGACGGCGTGAGAGCGGCTGCTTGTCTCATTCATGTTGGTGGCGGCCACGGTCCTGTGAACACAGTGAGGACAGTTTGTCAGTTTTGTCAGTTTGTCTTTTCTCTGCCAAGAACCAAAAACGGCGCACAGTGTGAATGAGCGAAGGAATGCACAGCTCCATCACCTGGCCTTGTTTCCAGAGTCCATCAGGTCCTGGATGTCATTGTAGGAGGTGACAGCCAGCTTTGACAGGTCCTCCACATACGGTCCCATCAGAGGATGCTCTCGAACACGCAGGTTCCCTTTATTTTTGGGGTTCAGCAAGTCCCGCACACGCTCACAGTAGATTTCCATGTAGCTTACCTGTTCAGATTCATAACACGAGCATGAACATTTAGAACAGGTGTCAGGTTCAGGTGTGCGGAACATACAGTGTGTCTTCTCTTTGGGTGAGATGAGTGATTTTTGATCATGGTCCCTGACACTTTTTATCAAAATAACCAAAATACATCCTGCTTGCTAAGCTGTTACCCCCAGTATTTATGTACTAAAAATACTGTGTAAGAATACTGTACCTCCACAGAATAAGACATGCTGTTGTCTGTATTGTCATTGATCTTCGTGAAAAGATCTTCACACAGCTGGAAGGAGCAAGGAAAGAACATTACTTCTGATTTATGACACCTGAGAAATTCAACGTGATCTTTGATTTATCATCAGCGCTGTTCAGCAGTTCCGTACCAGAGGAATGATCCCTTGCTGGTCCTTCACGTCCTGTTTGCCCATCATGGTGTAGGACTTGCCAGCGCCCGTCTGACCATAAGCAAAGATGCAGACGTTGTAGCCCTCGAAGGCGTGCAGCAGCATTTCCTCTCCGATGTCTTTGTACACTCGCATCTGAGAGGCATAATTGACGTCCTCGGGCTGTGGACGGAGATCAGCAATCAGCCACATGAACCTGACAGACGTGATAAACAGTCATGTGTCTGTACAGCGTTTGCGCTGCGGGGGTGCAGAAAGCCTTACCGAGGTGTGGGACCAGTAGGAGTAATCAAAGTTGAAGCTCTTGTTGTCTTTGGCCTGCTTGGGGTTGATGATGGCTGAAAGACAAGGACATGGCACACGGGTCAGAGGGAGGCTGAAACTGGATCCCAGCTGTGTCGTGTCGTGCTAATAGAGCCGGGAAAGCTGCAGTCATCTTCAGTGTTTGGGCTCTAAACCCAAAGAGCCCCGCGACAAACTGAAAAACCGTCTGTTGTTCAGTCTGCCTGTGCACGAACACAAACATGAGCGTGTGTGAGCATCAGAGAGACGATGAAACATCCTGCACATCAAAAAACAAGATTAGAAATCTGCTGCTCAGCCAGCTGATGGTCCTGTGAGGCTGAACTTCCTCCTTTCACATGTGCAGTTCAGCCTGATGGTGGCGCCAGATTCGCTGCCTGCCAGGTTTCCGTCAGCGGCCATTTTGGAGAGCTCAGACTCAGCTGGTCAGGCTCAGCTCATCTTTCAGGACTGTGAAAGAAAACTCAGGCCTGAGCTGCACTTCGTCAGGCTCAGCTGTCCTCCGTTAGCCTTCACACACAATCTGCTCCCACTCATCGGATATTATTCTCTTTTTTTACCTCATAATTACAATAATCTCATCAGCAGCAGCAATAATTCAATGGTGCAATACTATGTTGTATATGTATATTATTTAAACTGCATTATTCAACCACTATTATTATATTAATATAATAATCATTATTATTATTACTATTTGTATATATTGTTATCTTCTTTAGTAATGTGGCATTAGCATTAGCAGTAGCAGTGTTCTTATTCTTCATCAATTATTCAACAGATATATTTCTATACAGACGGTTGCTATTCATTATAGCATGATACTCATATTTACATTTATATATTTCATATTGTTGACTTCTATCGCATTTTTATATATTTCTTACATATTTTCTAAGGTATTTCTTATTTCCTTTTCCTGTTTTATGACTGTTGTACGATGGCAGCAGCTGCAACTGATCCATTTTCCCCTCTGGGATCGATAAAGTATTGATAGACAGATATAATTTGAGATTTCTGTGTGTCCACCGCAGGCATCCATTAAGCAGAAACCCAAGTGAGTCAAACCCACCTTTCTTCTCTTCTTACAGATTTATGGCGGTCAGTGTTTTATCTTAAATCACAGTGAATCCCAGTCTGAACTGTGATCTTCTGGTCTGGTACATTTACATCTGGAGGATGACCAGCGGTGAATCTTTGTAGTTAGATTACGATGCCTGATCGAATCATTTCCTCCTGATTACTGACCTAAATTGACATTAGAGATATCTGCTTCGTGACCCTTTACAAACAAAACTGAGGTCCTCATTCACTTTATGATGACAGCACACAACTCACCCTGGTTCACTTCATCTGTTGGTGGAGTTATACCCGCTGCATTCGGCTCGTTTGTGGCTAATAAAGCTGCACATGTGCAGTGAATGAAACATGCTTTCAGAAGCAAATATATTACATTACACATTTCACACATTTGACATTTCTCAGTCGCCATTTACGCTGTGTAATAAAAGGCAAAATATCAAATATATACGTATACGCTGTAAATGGAAGGTACTGCTGTTTCTAAAGGTGTTTTTCATGATTCCAGATTTGATATCAAAGGGGTTTTGTGTGGATACTAAAGCACCTGTTAGCATGCCCACTGCCCACCCATGTGTAGTTGTAGTGTGGTTTGGCGATGCCAGCTCTGAAAACGCTTCCTTCCTGCTCCCAGAGCTCCAGACACCATTTTCTCTGCTAATGCAGATACGGTCGATAATAGAGGAAAGGGCCCAGGGCTAAGTACGCTCTCAAGTAAGTGTACACACTGTTATTTCCTCTCCACGCTGCTGCTGTGTTTCCAACTATGAAATATAGGCCAGCGTGGCCGACTCGAGTTTCGGGTTTCAGGCCCGTTCCTCACCATGATACAAAGATGAGGCCTCGTTTACTGGCCATGACGCGTTCAGGTGCTCTGGAAGACGGCCAAGTATGAACACAGAGGCACTACAGTTCACACACAGCGCTCCTCTTCACATTTATCCAACCAGTGTAATCGGCACTTTGCTGCGAACCACAGTTACAAAATCAATTTCATTAATCAGCTAGAAACGTCCATACGGCTCATTTCCTCCACAGCGCCACAAATGGTCTGAGACAGTAATATGTCATGACATCAGACATCCGGGTAGACCGAAATAAATCTGCTCAGAATTAACATTAATTAAACAAAAGCTATTAGCCCTCCACTCATCACATTTGTTGCTGTTCCAGTTTGCTTTAGCGTTGTGAGCCATTATAAAGCCTCACATATTCTGGAAACAAGCAGCGGCTGGGCAGGTGTTTACAACTTATAGTAAAAATATATGTGAGATGAGCCTGTATTGATCCACAGAAGGGAAGTTCAGGTGTTGCAGCAGCACAAAGACAGAAGTAAGTGCAGCTAAAGAGAGAAAAGTAATGGAAATCTGGTTACTTTCACTTCTATACTACATTTCTGATCTGCATTAACACACATCCCTTCCATCACTGAAGAAAAATGAGCGTTTAACAGCACACTGTCACTCTATGGACGTGCACACATACTGTATATCTAACACAGCCTGACAATGAATGAAGGTCCCAAGATCTCAAGCTGCCATGTGGTGAAAACGGGGAAGAATCTGATGGTCTTCCTGGTGGATGACGCTGACCTGGTTCCAAAAAAGTCTGGACTCTAACAGAATCCATCAAATACACCAAATCTAAAAGGAGACCTTCAAAAGGAGAAACCCGACCAGAAGCAGAGCCTCTGCAGCACGACGTCCCCTCGCTGCTTACTCATCTCTGATTGTGGTGTGATTCATACGAGATGCCCCCTCCCCCCGACCAATACTCCCCCACCGGAAAGAAAAGCACCTTGCTCTCAGATGAGGTCATCACTTCAGAGCGGCAGCGATTGGCAGCAGATGAGCGTTACGGTCAGACGTGGGGCGGGGCTGCCTGTTTGAATTTGGCTCCGTAGACTGGGTGGTGTTGTCAGCGGCCTCATCTTGCGCGTCACAGCTCCAGCTGAGGCCGGATTTAGCAGCGCTTTCAGCACGCCGAGCACGTCTCCCAGCTTCATCACACTCCCGTTTACTACCTGTCTCTCTTTTTATGATGGAAACGCTTTTTAATTAGGAGGCGCTGCGTTTGCAGATGACGCCGGGTCTGGAAGTCATGTCACGGAAGGCAAACGTCATTAGACGGGGAACAGCAGCTCATTTCTCTCCTGGCGGCGTTCTCGTAAACCTCATCGGCAGAAGGGTTCAGGAGTTAATGCACGAATCCACCACATCCACACTTCTATCAGCACACTGATGTGTCTGCACACACTGACCTCTGCTCTGAGTTTAAGTGTGTTTTTACAGCACAAAAATCACATCTGAGGACAACGGAAAAAATATATGTATGTATTTTTTAAAGCCCGATACAAAATCCAACAAATAATGCACCAGCAGACCATTTAAAATGAAAGGAAGCTGTTCAAGAGCAAGACACAAAAACCATTTATCTGACTCCTCTAAAGTCACTGATTATCTATTACACAGTCCTTGACTCTATTATTATATTACAGTGAATGATATCATATTTCTATAGTCAGCATTATTTTTAATATATAGTCCATCTTAATCTTACTGTTAAATTGTTATTTTACTTACCATTTGCACATTTGCATTTACCTTTAGCACATCTACATTTGCACTGATTTGCATTTGCACATTTTTACTGTAATTCTCAGTATTGTGGTTATGTCGTTTTTATAGTAGTTTTTGAATTTTTGAAGTGTTTTATACCTGATTTTATACCTTTTTTGAGCATTTCATCCTTCTTTCTAATTGTGTGTTGAGCAATTTGTACTGTAACAAAGCAGGAATGAATAAAGTTTTCTGAATCTGAATCTGACTTCAGAGCTTTTTGTAAATAACTGTTTGCTGTTTGTTTCCTGGAAGTTATTTTGCTCCTTCGTGCCACAAATTTTCATTTTCATCATCAAGTCATCTGCAAATTATTTTATAATTTTTTGACTGATTCATCTGTTTTAGTTTAAAAAATGTCAGAAAAGAGTGAAAAATGTTCCACAACCATTAGCAGTCATGTTAACATCTCTTCTTTTGTCTGGTCCAAAACCCCAAAATATTCATTTCATTCAGTAAAAAAAGCAAACATTCACACTTAAGAAGCTGCTATTTTGCTTGAAAATCACTTCAAATTACTTGATGATCATAATTGTTTCGATGGCTGATTTGTTTTCCGTCAGTTGACTCATTTATTGATTGTTTATTGTTTTAACTCATCTTAAATGGTAACGCCAAAATTACTGTATTGTAATTTGAAGCTGAATAAAGAGTGTGCATAATAAATAAATGTAAATAAAAAGGTGTTTGCTTTCACGTCTCACCAGGTGTGATGTTTAGCATGCACCGCTGCTCGTCACTGTCAGCGATGTCTCACACGATTTATTCTAATTATAGCTGTGATTATATGACCTAGTTTCATTTTAGCTGTCATACATCATATTTTCATGTTTATCTTTGTCACAGCTGCCAAGTCTTCATAACTGTGACTGAGTGACGCTGGTGCGACTGTCACGGGTGACCTGCCCCAGTCAATAGGAGAGGAAATGTGGCTGCGTCAGCAGGTCTGGCAGAGGGGATGTGAACCCACTGACAGAGGCTGGAGGAGAGCCACATGGATGCTATATTCAGCAGCAGCAGCAGCAGCAGCAGCAGCGCTGTGTGTAGCTGCTGTGTTGTCTGCTGCTTTCTGTTGGACCTCTATGCAAGTTCACTTCATCACTTAAGCAGTTTATCGGGTGCCAAAATTAGCATTATGCAACAGCAAACATTATGCTAATGAGGTCTTTAGTTGTGCTAAAATTGAAAAGAAGCAGCATGAATCCGCTTATTTATCCTTAAAATAAATTCTGCTTGTGTGAATGAGTTTACAGGAGCGTGTCTACAAGCAGACACACAGAATACAACACAACAACATACGTTTAGCATTGTGGTGGGAGAGGTTTTGCAGATATTGCTAACAGTTCCAAAGGTTGAGTATAAAAAAGATATTTTGAGTCAGTCCAGTCGTGTTTTTCCTTTAATATAAATTTAAATCCATCCACCCGACAGTCTTCTACAGAGAGGCCTGTTTTTCCTTCAGGTCTGTCCCCTGCATCTTAATTAAGGTCAGCGTGGGAGGGAAGAGCTCTCAAACAACAAGATTACTGCCATTCTCCTGCTTTGTGGGAACTGGGCTATTGACCCACACATGAGTGTCAGACGGCACAAAGCAGAGAGCGAGACACACACAAAAAAACCCACAACTCCTTCTTCTTCCTCCTTTCCTCAGCCAAGACTACAAAAGACAAGGGGGCATTTATATGCTGCCTCTGTACCCCCTCCAGACGGCGCAGCCAATGGGCTTTTTCATGACATCAGTGTGCTCACATCCTCCAGTTCACATCCACAGCCATTGACTCAGTGTGGAAGAGAACAATCTGCTCTGCTCAAAGACCTGCAGTCTCGCTCAAAGCGTCTTTGTGCGGCTCCGACCAGCAAGGAGTTTTCTGGTGCTGCTGACATAATGCTAAACTCGGTTTAATCTCAGGATTTTAAGGTAGCTTGATTAAACAGAATCAGGATTTAGGCCTGACTAAAATCTGTTTACACACACCTGCTTCTGTCTGTGAAGTGATCAGAGTCTTCTTTTTATCATGTCAAACTAAAGAGCTTGCAGATTTAACAGGATGCAGGTCTGATCATATTCTTGTGTGACTTATAAAAATAAACACCAGAAGCAGCCAGTTTTGGCTCGTCATCTTTTTACGGACCAGTAATCTATGGCATGTGTTAAACAGAGCCTTGACAGCCTGACTGATGCTGCATACTGTTGAATGAGCCACAGAACAGTTTGTACTGCAAAACTACTCTGTTGGTTTGCCTCCAGAGGTCTCCAAACAAATTAGAATAGTCTGGTGAATAATGCAGTGCCAGCAGGAAGCGTCCAAATTAGCATAAAGTAAAGAACAAGCAAACACCGTACTGATTATCATGGTGGCACGCCAGCGAAATTCACTGAAATTCAGGTGTTTTTAAGTCACATGTACTTGGCTACCGTGCTCAATTAAAAACAAAAAACAGGCTTTATGTAAAATCAAAAAGGACGTCTCTAAGGGCGTTTGGTATCCACACTGTAAATATGTTCCCCGTGGATTACAGAGCCTCTGATCTAAGTTTACACTGCTGAAGGAGACACTGCTGACAGCAAAATGCTCATCGTCCACTGCTGTAGAGACAGAAGCTGAGCTCTCTGCCAAGGTAATGACACCGGTCTTACTCCAGGTGTCAATGAAATGTAGTCACCATCAAGGACGAGGACAAGGCCGGGCGAGAGCTGCCCGAGCACCAGCCGTCTCCGGATGAGCTGCCCCTCTGGAGGAAGACGAATTATACCTGTTTATGTTGAGGCTGCGTGAATACTAGTTAGCCATACGTGCTAAAGCTACTCGTACTGGTGTCAGGTGACACTGTAGCATCCAAGTTTGATGTTCAGGGCTCCAGGTGAGGAAATGATCATCAAGCAGTGATATAACCACTGGGACGCCCTGTGCATAAAAACCTTCAAACAACGTGCAGCCTGTCACTTTCATGTTAACATCGCCTCATGTTATGCAATCACATGAGCTAGCCAGTTAGCTAGCTAGCATATAGGCAGCAGGGTTAGGGTTAATTACTTTCCCTCAAAATGTCTGTGCACAACTCACATGAAATATTTGAGGGTCAGTTCAAAGAAAGGAACAATTAATTGCATATTTTTTTTTAAAGATTGCAATCATTCAGTCCAGCAAGAAACTAAATGCAACAAATCACACAGCTAAAATATGACAGCCCAAAAACGCCACAGAGCTTGATGTCTAGTCACCCATGACATGAGGAAGGAGGGGGGAGACGGCTAAATTAGGCCAAACGGTAAATATTTCAGGAAGCCTCATCCATTATTGACAAACGGCTTTACCTTGCTAAGCCGACTACATATCGAGTATCTTTCCAGTCTCATCTCGAGCGGTCCTCACTCTGTGCACCGTATAACCCGAGAAATGTGGAGCGCTCTGAAGCACACGCCGAAAAACGAACAACATATGGCCACAAAAACAAACACAGAAGGAAACTTTACTCGAGCGAGATACAAGTGCACAATAAGTGCCACTCCCAAATGTTTATGTGGGCTCTTTCATTTGGACAAAAAGCCATTATTGTGCTCACTGCACATTTGCACTGGTGGCAGATTTGAATAGAAAGACTAATTATAAATGTTAAATAAGGAGCCATTTTTAAATCTGGCTTAATCTGGCCTCATAAACACATAACAGGCCTCACTCTAAATGGATATGGAGTCAAATATGTGGGGGATTATGCCACCTGTAGCATGATGTTCAAGAGATTTCACTTTGCAACCGCTCTGTCGACTCGTTAGTAATTAGACAGACGTCAATCTTCTCCGCGAGATGACATTTTCTCTACAGATGGATCAAAATTATCTCCCAAAGTCTCTCAATAACCTGCCTCTGAAATTAAAGCTGAGGCTTATCATATCACTTGGAATTGGTCTTGCTTGTTCGCAGGAGATTTGCACAGTCATCGCTGGTGCCATGCAGGGGGAATTTATCTTTCAGTAATCCCCATCCCACAGGAGGTTAGAGGTCAAGGTCAGAAACGCCTCAACCGGCGCCTTCTGGCTGAAGAACGACGCTCCAGCTCCCACTCGATGTCAAGCAACGTTTTCTATGTTTGATTCTAAATACAAGGCAATGAAAACAAGCACACATCACTCATATCCTGCAGGTGAACTTGTTGTTGGTACTTACTGGTGGTGTTTCCAGACATCTGAATGATGCATTTGCTTTCTTTGCCGATCTCCCTCGAGTTGAAGGGGCGGACACGCACCGCCACCTTCACGGACGCCCCTGCCATGGTGCTGTCTTCCTAGCACCTCGGGGTGCCTTCTTTAGTGCCCAGCTGTTGGGCCTGCAGATCTGTAAAAGAGCAGATAGTGAATCCTAATTAATACAATTCCTGGTTTTATCAGTGTGCCTGCTACAACAGATGCATGCCACCTTTTTGGCATGGGCTCCACTATGTTATGTTACAAAGCTGAGGTGTAATTTTTTACATTTGCGCTAAAAAGTGTAACAGCCGAGCACTACGCCTTATTGTTGACGTGATCAGCACAATAGAAGAGGGCAGGGCTGTAACATGAAAAGACCATGCATGGTCAGCTCCAGCCAAGGGAGATGATAATAAAGCTAGCAGTAACAAAAGAAGTGCAGCAGCAGCTAAATGTCAGGCTATTTCCCTGGATGACAATGGCACTGAAACCAGCCACAAATCCAGAGTCTGGCTGCATTCAGCAGCTCGGGTTCATGAACGCCTCGTCACTCGCCGTGCCGTGGCCTAAAAGACTAAATATGTGCATTAAATCAACGTGAGTTTAGTGTGTGGTGGCATCGTGGGTGTATCAGGAGCAAGCATGACTCATCGTCATCTGTGGCGATCAAATTACAACGATTTCATGTTTTCATCAATAAGCACTGACAGTGAGCGATGATACAATTAGCTTCCCCTGCACGCCTCTATTAGAAACCTCTCATAAATCAGAGCATATGAATAAGAGAACGTGTACTTTCTTAACTGAACGTATGCTCGGTTCGGGATAATGTTCCATTTCGTATTCCGAGTGTGTTCCTACATTTTGTGACTCACATGTCTGTCATCATAATTAAGTGTTGTAAATTTGCTGTGTCACCCCGCTTCCTGGTCCGTCCTCTACAGCTGCCACCTGAGCAGACTCATCTGTGAGACCAGTAACTTCACAGGAAAGCAGCATTTCAGCGGTTCAGGTGCCACCGTGCTTTACACTGAGGATAAATTAAGAAATCTGGATATAATAGATTGATTAATATAAGAGATTCAGCATCTGGTTCAATGTTGTCTTGGTAATCAGAAATGAGATGAGAAGATGATGAAATCCACCTTCTAAAAGCAAATCTTATGTTTGCCCTCTGCTTCCAAAACAACACTTAAAGTTGTGAAAACGTGATTTTTCCTCCCATCAGTATCCAGGGTCATAATCCTCTCCTCCAGATGCTGGGACCAATCAGCTGATGATGCAGCTCAGCTGGGCGGCCACCATTTTCCCGGTGACAAAGGCTAATGTAGAACACCATGCTGGGTGTATCTGAGCCTGATGCAATTCCACCTCATCAATTAAAAAAAATACATAATATTTTTAACATTTAATTGGTGTCTTTTGGCAATGACAGCACAGCCATAAAGCTCCGGTCAAACGCTGGCTTCAGGCCTGCATCCTGACAGGTGAAATCTGATAATTCACTGCGTTATGAAAATATTTTAGAGGCTATGATTTAATGTTTTCAAACGGCACTTTCAGCAGTGGTCGTCTAATGGCACTGCTCACATAATTAAACACATTTCATCAGACATGCATGCAGTAAAGCAGCCTGGCAGGACACTGACTGTGTTCCTGAGCGTCTTTAATGTCATTCTGCCTCTTTGCGCTCTCTCCGCCGCTGACAGCCTCTTCAATGGCCGCACCCTAACGCTGTCTCTTCCCCGGAGGATTCACACTGAGTAAATAAAGCTCGCCTCATTAAACCTGCATCGCCGGCGAGATGATGGAAAAATAAAGCAGCTAAACTCACCTCCGCGGTGCCTCAAGCGTCCTCTCTCCGCGCAGAGACGCGTCCGTCGCGCTCGCCTGCTTTATTATCCAGCCCCGTCCGTCGGCTCACCTCCTCCGGTCTCCTCACTGCCCCTGCTGCCAGCCTCTCCTCTCCATGAAGGGCCGAGGTTTCCGCCGCTGTATCCACCAGCCCGCCCCCCCTCAGCCCTGTCTTGCCAGTGGGGACCCAGGAAGGTGGCTGTTCGGATGGATTCTTCGCGCTCCGAAGCGGTCAAAATGGCTCTGTTGTCTCCCTGTCTTTGGTGAGGATGCTGGAGCTCCTCTGAGCCGGTGACATCACCGCCGAGGGAGGTAACAGCATCAATGCAGTAGTGGGAAGAGAGAGGAGGAGGAGGAGGAGGAGGCAGGATCAGTATCCCTCCTGAAAACTGCTGTTGTGTTACACTCTTCGCTTTAAAGTTCGCAGAAAGCAGGAATGCGGTGTTTTTCCAAACAGACAAGTGCAGGCAAGCGGCGGATAAGAGGAGAATAAAAAGGCATCTGTTATGAATGGGGTTTAGTAGGTCAAGCCAGGGACATCAAGCTGAGAGGACTCAAACTGGCACATAGCAGGTCTCTGCACCATGGAAACCGCTCAGTGAAGCGCACACTATCGCACAGACACGATTCTACTGTGGCAGAAACATATGAACATGCTTCTTTCTGAAGTATGAGGCTGCACTGCAGTTTGTCCCTCTGTGTCCTGCAGGACATACCAAACATACCAAACCCGCATGTCCTTTTCACGGCAGACTCGTCCTAGTAGGAAAAACACAGGTGATAGCAGCACACTCACCTCCGGGACCCTGAGCCTGAAGAGCCAGGTGTATGATTTTATTATTCACACCTGTGCTTTTCCCACCATGTGACATGTCACAAAGTGTGCTGGGAGAAAAAGCCTATTGTCATGTGTCATATAGGCTTTGTGCTGAGTCAGCTTCATCATATGCTCCTCTTCAATGGAAAGTACAGAGCAGCAATGTCAGATGATTTCTTACACAAGGTGTAGCTGCTGAGGCCTTTTTCATGGGAGACATTTTGATGGGTCACAGCAGGAAAAGCACTGATGCAAATAATGAGATTAATGATGGCTGAGTTCCATTTAGCTGCTTCAGCGTCAGGGTTTCTGTGTTATCTCGCTGTCACACTGTCATGGTAGAGTGTCTGCTCTATTTTTGTGTGAATTTGGGGATTTAAGCAACAAGTTTAGATCCGACAGTTTGGAAAAGTCACACAGCGTGGGTGTTTCAGAGGCAGATCTGAGTATTTTTAGCCGAAGTATATTTAAAGTTGACTTATTTTAGACAGAGGAAAGAAAAAATGTGACAAATCAATAAAACTTTTTGAGGAGATGTTATTTTTGCTGTCTGACCAACATCGAAGGGGTTGTGTTGGACTCATGATCTGCTGACCTCAGAACAGAAAAGATCGAGATGCAAATGAGTGAAAACGTAATGAGCTCAAAAACTCAAAATGCGCTCGAGCTGCATTTTAAAACCAATAATATATTTTAGAGAGAGAAACCTGTCAGTGTTTGTAGTTCAGGCTGTGTCAGTGTTAAAGAAGGAACCTGACACTGCAGGACAGTAACGGTTTGGTGGCTATAAAGAGTCCCAGGTCATAAAGTCGTGTACCTATTAGAAATATAATTCAGGTGTAGAAAAGTCATTACGAGTACACTTTTACTTCATGTGCTTACTTTAAAGTATGTTTGGTGTATACTTCTAAAAAGAGTACTTCTACATAGATGTCATTAAGTTCTACTTAACTGTATTAAAATGAACGCACTAATTCTGCACTGTACTACATTACAAATACTTTTAAGTGTACTTATGAAAAGTGTACTTATTTTCATGTCCTATTTTTAAGTACATTTCCAGCACATTGGTGATATAATACAATTGTACTGCAAGTGTCTTTTGAATGCTCCTGAATCCTGATTTTCACTGGTGTACTTCAGTAATTTAACATGTTATTTACACTTCAAGTATTCCAGTACACTTAAGTACACCTGAAGGTGACAAAAACAGCACAAAGTGAACTCATTAGATTCTTCAGAAAGTATCATTTAAGTACCACGTGTTGCTATCAGATCAATACGTTTTCCTTTCTCTGTCATCTGTTAATGTCTCTGCACAGACGTCCTCTCCTCCAGCCGCCTGCCTGCGCTGGATGTTAAAATATACGTAACTTCACCAGTTAGCTGAAATCAATTTTCACCTAACATGTGAACGGGCTTCTGGTTATTATGCCATGCTTGTATAAAGATCCACTGACATGTTCATCGGCTGAGCAGCAATAAAAGCTGGTGAACAGGAACTCTTGATGTGGCGGCAGGATACTTTGGCTGCTCAGGTTTCAGCCTGAGTGAAATACAATGCAATTGTGTTTTGTGACCTTGCTCTTTGCACCGTCCTACCATTCCTACCTCTCTCTCTCTGCATCTCACATTTGCTGGATGTGTAACGTCTCTCTTGGGCCCCCTCTGTCTCCTCCACTTCTGTCTGATGCAGCTGCTTTATTAAATCCATCAGCATTAAGATTTCAAGGTCTAATCTGTGCACAGAAAGAATATAGTGCTGTGAAGTGCAGCCATGCTCTGCCATGGCCGCCTCGGGAAACATACAGGAAGTGAGTGTGATTCCCAACAGATGGAGGCGGGTGATGTCACTCGCATGAATCACCACATACTACATGAGGTACTCGCCTCGCCTGTTTTAAAAAGAAGTAGGCCAAGCTGAAGGCAGAGTTTTACAAGTAAAAGGAAATGTCTTTTGATTATTTAAGAGTACCAGCACCCACTAAAAGAAGATGCATGAGGAGTGGTGGCATTGTTTCTGCCCAGCCTTCCAGCTCAGTTCTGCCATGTCTAAATTCAGTGGCACAGCAGCCTGAATAATTTATGGGCTGAGTGAGCTGTTGCCTCGAGCCTAGTGTGACAGACATGTTTTCTTAAAGAGACGTTCTTGGTGTGCATCTATCGCAGCGTGTCGAGCAAACTCCCACCCTGATCACATTCAGCATGGAAACAAGGGAGGCAATAATATCATGAATTTAATTATAGACACAAAGACAATCCACTGAATGATGGAGCATTTCTCCTCTCATGGTCAAAAGAAGCTCCTGATTTTAATCAGGAAAACATAAAAGGATGAACTCTATTTTATGACAGATTTCTGATTTAATCAAATTAAATTAAAATAAAATAACAGGTTGCATTAAAGAATTACAAATAAATCTGAGAGTGAAACAATAACCAGTGGACAGATAATGACAAGCACCAGTTCACTAATAATAATGCAATCATAGTCTGGTTTTCTGAATGATTTTGGACACACACACACACACACACACACACACACACACACACACACACACACACACACACAGGTGCGGATTGTCACTGTGATCAAGGTAAACAGATAAAATACAGTTTATCACTTTCTGGGTGCAGCCTGTGAGACAGCTCCCCCTGCTGGAGTAAAAGGAAATGGACAGTGATGATAAACATATTAAAATCAGGGTAAAACAACCAACATTAACGCTGTGGCTGCCTCATCAGCTCAGGACGTACTGATGGCTGCCTGCAACCTTTGCTCTCATGTCAAAAGAATTTGGTGGGTTTCTAACTTGCAGCTCAGCCGGGTTTGGCTGGCACGTGACCTCCCGTCAGAGGACGTCCTCCGCTGTCTCGCAGTGGCTCCAGGCTCCTCATTTCCTGAACATCAGAGCTGTGGCATCTCCCTGGCATAGAGAAGTGAGTTGGCACATGCATGGCAGAGCAGAGGCAGATCAGTCTGACTCCCCTGAAGTTGCTTGACGTCCTCCAGGATCCACTTTTCATGTAATACGTCTAGAACTTTGTCATCTCCTCCAGGGCTTTTTTTTCCATTTTTTCACTGTTAAAGGCTTTTTTTGGGGGGGAGTTTTTCTCCTGAATTGAGGGTCTAGGGGTCAAATGTGTTGTGTGCTGCACAGACTGTAAAGCCCCTCGAGGCAATTCTGTGATTTTCAGCTACATAAATAAAAGTGATGAAATTAATAGTGCCACAATGACACTGGCAGCTCCAAATGTGTGAGACTGAGCGATGGCTGCTGCCATTTCTCTGTTGGTAAGCAGAAGCTAAGATGTCTCAGGGAATCGGTGTTGGCTAACTTGTGGTTTGTACACAATTCCAACATGTTGTCGAATCCATCCGGACACGCTCAACATAGTAGCATTGGTCTGACTGTCTAAAGGCACAGACAAACACTGCATGCTCGGCTAGATTAATGGAGAACCGTTTATTGTAGAGTTCAGTGACACATTGGAACACCACCATCCTGACATTTAACCTCGATTTCAACCACACCTCAGGACAAAAGGAAAAAATCTTTCAGTGACAGAAGTATTTGGTACAGCAGGTAGATTACTGACATTTCACCGTTACGTTACGTGCAGGCCACCTTCACAGTGGTCACCTCAACATTTAGTTTACATCCATCACAGCCACAGGGGATGACTGCGTTTGTCTAACCAGCTCAGTGAGACCACAACGAATCTGTACGTCCACAACCTCGAACATGGGATGGAAAACACAGACGGTCACTGCTGAAAGCCTCCTGAAACGACTAGAAGATGCCTTCCTTTTACTTATATTGCTGGCGTGACAAAAACCCAGAGCGCTCATTAATAAAGGGCAATACCCTGCACAGAAGAAGTCGTATGTACAGTGTGAAACTGTGTTGACGTTTTGTTAAAATCACTCTTATGACAGAAAAATTACTCTTTGTCCAATTAAAGACCACACTTTGAGCTCGAGGCTCAAACGAAAACAGCATACTGGAAATGACACGTGTAAAATACAACTTCTGCTATGTAATAAATGAACTTGTCACGATTATGAACTAATTCAAAAGCTTGAATCACTAAAACACTATTAAAATAAGTCACTAATAATATGTTTATTAGGCTGACATTTAGCAGCACCTTTCAACGGTAGTATTAAAGTACCAAGTGTACTGTATTATAACACCTTAATGTATTCGCAGGGATGTCACGCAGGTACATCTGACTTCAGTGCAGCCTTAAAGTCACAGTTACCTGCCGTACCATGCATAGTGCACAGGGTCAACGCCTGGTGTCTCATCATAAAAACATCATTAGGGCACTGTGACGTGGTGATTCCTCCGTTACTATAAATGCATCAAGTCTACCTACTCTAATGTGAATCATTTTAGTGTGATTTTAGGTGACAAGTGAATATTTTTGCCGTTATTTAACTACCCAACTAATTAGACGACAGGTTTGTAATTTTATTTCCGGCGTGAGTGCAGCGAGTGGCCCCTTCTTTTGATGTGACTCAACGTCTATTTGCAATTTAACAGGCAGATACTGAGAACTGGATTCGGAAAAGCTTCAATTTTGATATAACTGCTGAAAAATGAACAATCCATGAAGTCCTTTATAAGAATATATAAAATCATATATTAAATTTGGTTAATCTTTCCCTCATCTATTCATGTGATATGCAAAGAACTGGTCATATCAATTCTATGTTATTATTGAAGTGAGATGCTCAAATATCCAATGTGAAAAACATTATTTCCTGTTATGAATCATTGTAAAGGTACTATGAAGAGAAATATGAGTTCATTAAAAAGTTCCTTTTATGTGCTGAGTTGCTCACTAGAGAAGGGAGATATGACTGAAATCATCCAAATACACAAATTAATGAGGAAACCTGTTAGCCTACTAGCTAGCTAATACATGTGGGTGAAGAAAACACTTAAAGGAGCAGTTAGAGATTTGGGGAAACATGCTTGTTTGCTGTTCAGCTCAGGGTCGAGCACTGATACCAGCTTCATCTTTGTGCATCCTGTTCAGAAACAGGCCGTGGACATGCTTCGCCTTGCTTAGCATTGGGGCAGGAAGCGACGGGAAACAGCCTCTAACAAGCCCAAAGATGTCTTATTTATCCAAGTTCTACTGTTTATGAACGCGCCATAAAACAGAAATACAAAAACTAGACCCTGTTTTTAGGCGTACTTTTTAACTTGCTAGCCATGGCTAGGCTAACCATTTCCAAGTACTGTGCTCGGCTCGCATGACCACACACCCATTTTTACGTCTGTACAATATGCAGATGACAATATCAGTCTGTCTGGGTAACATGGCAAAAAAGCATATTTCCCCAAATCCTTTAAGAATGGAAAACACAGGAGTCTGTTCACTGGGATGTCAGACAGTTATTCTGAATGGCTTGAAACTCGACGTGAAAAGCCATGAGCACAGTTTGAGCCACTGCAGCTTCACTTCCTGGAGTCACTGAGGCACTACTTCCTTCAAAGAGGCCAGGGCTGAATGGATGCGGACATGAAGCCTGTTCTCAAAGTCGTAGCCTGTGAAGTCCTCCTGAAGCATTTCAGATAGACAGATAGATTAGAATAACACATTTCTAACATTATTATTCTAATTCAAAGGATTGCTATCCAAATATTTTACCTTAGCTTGAAGTAGCAATGATCTCCCCTTTCCCACTGTCTGGATTTCAATAGAAAAGGGTTACAAGTGAGTCTGCGATCACATCAGCACAACCAAAATAAAAATGGGAATGAATAAAAATCTGAGCGCATCGTGCAGAGCAGACCTCTGGTTTTGCGAGGAGTATACATCCGAGCTCGTAGACGGCGTACGGCTGAACATACGAGTTGATCTGTCGTCCGTATTCGTCTCTGGCTGCCAGCTGGAAGGCCTGGAGGCAAAGATAAAATGGACATGAGAGCAAGGTGGGGAACATTGAAAGAGTAGAGTAACAGAAAGTGCTCAGGGGTAAACTTATACCTGAATAGCATCTCTGATATTTCCATGACATTTATGAACGGCACCGAGCAGAAGGTGTTTGAGGCCTCTGCACGAAGCTTCATCTAAACTCTGTAACACTGAACAAACAGAGAGGAAAAATCACACAGTGAGGTGAAACTCTTAGAAATCCAGCCTACTTGGTCGTGTTGGCTCGGGTCCTGAAGGTCACACTCACCCTGATTCATTATCTGCAGTTTAGATGAGGAGCAGTTTTGAAGCGCTTTCCACAGATACAGCACTTCAATTACACCCAGGATGCATAGCTCTCTGCTGGGGGAGGTCTTTCTCAATCTCTCCGCCTGCAGACAGAGGAGGGAAACTTTCGTGACACACTTTCCAAAGAGAGACTTACAAAAGGGCCAGACCTGCAGCGAAACCCACCCTTTTGACAGCAAACTGCTCTATCTGATTGTTTTTCCTCTTGAACAGCTTCTGCACATCTTTGAAAACTCCACTTGCTCCATCCAGGTCACCTGAAGCTCCCTGACACACTGCAAAAAGACCAAAAACACAACATGGAACACGGCGTGGACACATCCCAGCAGCGTGAGCGTATGTTAGCGTGCGACGGGCTTACCTCCGGTCAGGTAGGCATAGTAACACTGCGACCAACGCGACTCGTTCTTCAGCCTTTCAAACGACCTGAACGCATCTTCAAAATTCATCTCGATCATACTACACCAACCTGACACGAAGACAAGCAGAGAGAACAACATGAACCCTCCCCTGTGCTGCACGCCGAGCGTCAGTATGTCGCAACCAACCTGATGAGTTCACACGTACCAATCTCATAGAGACACACATGCTGGATCTCTCTTTGGTCTGATGCAAGCTCTAATGCATCATGGAAACAGGCCAAAGCACTGTTGATATGGCACTGGGGACAGAGAGAGCACACACCAACAGGTTTGTATGTTAGACACACACTACATGCATGTGTTGAGTGAGAGAGTTAGAAAAGTCGAGGGTGGATCAGACGTTGGTGAGTGGATGAACAGTCTGACATGCGTATTAATTACATGTGCTTGAACAGAGCAGAGAACCGATATCTTTATCCAGATAAACCATCGACAGCTTCAACGGACTCGTTAAAGTTCAGCTTATCGGTCACCAAACCTGAGCCTGCTGTACGTACCTCTAGCCTCTGGACGCGGCCCTTAAAGAACATGAAGAGGGACGAGTTGGGGTAAACCACCGACTTCCTCTGCAGAATAGCTTTGGCCTCCAGCAGCCCCTCGTGGGTGTCGGAGCCATCCAGAGCGAAGAACGGCAGCACTACTGTGTGGTACCACAAGAGGGCCAACCTGAGCAACGAGGGGAGATTCAGCTCAGTCTGACCGCCTCAAAGTGAACCTCAAGCTCAATATACTAATAATGTCAGTATGGATTATTCTGTCAGCTACTGCTTTCAAGGTAAACAGCTGATCTGGCTGAGTAAACAAAACTTTTGACGGCAGGTTAAAGGTCACACGTTAACATGTGAACCAACATCTTCACAAGCTAGTCTCTAACTGTGTCTGTCAGCTGCAGGCCTTGAAACCAAAACAGTGAGCTGAGCCGCGCTAAAACGTAGAGTTGAAGCGAAAGCAGAGGATGATTGGAATTTATCACTACGAGCGACACCTTGAACATCACTCGTAGTCATTGGACTGATGGCTGGCCAATCACAGTAGGGGGGCACGAGGAGCTCTGTGGGAAATGCTAAAACCTGAGCCCACTCACGTAGCTAGCGGCGCCTTCATGTCCTTGCTTTCACTCGCGTACATCAGGGAGGACAGGCCCTGGAGACGGTCCCCAGGAAAACCCAGCAGGTTGATGATCTTGAGCAGGTGCGGCGGTACCATGGAGATGCACAGGTGGAAGAGGCCGTAGCCGAAGCTGACGGAGCCCTTGAGGCGGTCCAGGGCCTCGGCCGTCACGCCGTTTTCCACTGGCGCGTTGTGGTTGGCGTTGTCCGTTGAGAGGGACTCCTGGTGGACGGAGGACCTCCGCTGACAGGCGTCCTGCAGCTGGCTGATGTCACTGTGGCACTTATTGTACATTTTCCACGCCTTACGAAGGATCCAGCCTCCCTTGATGTAAGCTGTCAGTGGAGGAAACAAGACGCTTTTGAGGTTTTACATCGAGATGCTCAAGTGGAAGATTGATTCAGTTAATCTTTAACATTTATCGAGCTGCTTCTAAATAAAGTCTGATCATCTGCACTGCGCTGCACACTTGACTTAAAACATTCACAATAATGTGTTCATACACCGTCTGTGGCGTGAGTCATACAGACACACACCACCACGATGACATAACGCCTCATATACTGGTGGCCATGACGTCCTACTCTCTGGCTTGTGGGTGAGATTTGATCACCTGAAAGTTCCTGCTTGACGAAGGAGAGCACGGCGAGGTACACCTGACAGTCAGCGACAATGATCTGTCTCTGTAGGCGGTCCACGACCACAACGCCCGACCTCTGGGAGTCCATCTGCAACACAGACACACACGCTCAGTAATCAGTATATACACACACACACACACACACACACACGGAATCGTTCCCCAGAGGCTGGCAGCCAAAGTAACAAGGAGCTTCCTGAATGACCCCGAGCTGCTCGACAGCCCCCGCGCTCCTCACTCACTTTGCTGATTACATTTCACAGAAGTACTAATTGAATCTGTGTGTGGGCTTAGCATGATCTCACTGCCGCCTGCATCATCAGGCCTGATGTATGCAGCCTGTTCTGGCTACTGGGACAAGTCAGCAACCATGAGAAGGAGGTGAAACATCTATGCACAAATCTTCTGTGTAAACTGGCTTTATCACTCTGTGACAGCAGCTCTGTTATCAGAGTGTAGTCTGTAGGTGTTTTATTGCCTTGTAACAGCCCATGTAATACACTTTTTGAAATTCTACTCACACTTTTTTTGATCTTGTTTCGGATTGTCTCGATGACTCCGGCGCTGTCGCTCTCGCACAGCTTCTCCGTGGTCCTCAGGTCGTCGCAGGCCGTCTGCATCTTCTCCTCCTCAAATGTCATCATGGCATTCTGCAACGCAATGCAGCAAAACCGCGCGGTTCAGCAGCGGTGACGCGTTGCTTTATTATTCTAGTATTAAAATGTCTTGTTTTACAGATCAGATCTGTGCTTGACCTGGCTCAGAAACAGGAACATCTTGTAATTAGAGGGAAGGAGTGTTATGTAATAGTCTTAAAAGGACAAAGGGCTCTTTCTGCATAACAATGAATGGGGGAACACGGTGACATCTGTGCAGCTGTGTGTTCAGTGCTGAAAAGATCAGAACATCTTCGCTCTGGTGTTGCTGAAACCTCCTAAAACAAAACACTTAGTGATATCTGAGTGACGTTTAGAGCTTCATGGTTTCACATTTTGATGTGAAACCATTTTGAGGCATTGCTGTGCATGTACAACTGCCCAACATGACGGTCAGATGTCGCCACCCCCCACCGCCCTCAGGGCCATTTTGTATCTTGGTTCAGAGGATGACATCATCTCTGGCTTCATGGTGTGTGACCTTCGTCATGAGGGGCAGCAACAGAGTGTGCATGTGTGTGTGTGTGTGTGTGTGTGTGTGTGTGTGGGTGTGTGTGTGTGTGTGTGACCACCGTGCTGTGAAAAATCTCCCACTCCCATCAGCGATGGCCACCGCGTTACAGTAATGTGCTTCTCTGCAAGAGCAGCGCTGTGCTTGAGAGGCAGATGCATCCATTATGTTAATGGACGGAAAATCGAGGGAGACGGTGCCGGTGGTGACAATGATGCAAACAATTGCACAGATTGGGTGATTCCGCGGTTTTGCTGTGTCCTAGCACAGGCTGATTCTTCTTCTGGCATTTTATTTGATCACTTTATCACCAGCTGAGAGGAAACTCACCAGGAAACTGACGAAACTGGCCCCAAAGCTCATCAGTGGGCTCTGGGTCCTGCAGAGAGAAAACAGAAGCAAACTAAGTTGAACATTTTCTTGGGTCTCAAAACAACAACAAAATCTCAGTCACTGTCCTCCCACAGCTGGCACGGCTCTGTCTCTGTCTCTCAGGAAGCCAAAGAGAATGAATCATTTGCATTACTGAAAGGAGCCGTGCATGCAGATTTTCCAGCAGAGCGTGCCCAGGAGCAGCCACAGTCCCCATGTTCAGGGGTCTCACCACTGTCTGCCTGTTGGACGAGGGGTGTCCACCTCCAAACATCTGCTATCAGAGACAAATCTGATGTGCAGGGAAACAATGACGTGAACGTGCAGTGAATATAATCCACATTCTGAATATAAACACTGGGTGGACGGATGTTCATACTGCTCCAGCTTGTCTCCATGTCCCCTCACTGCTAGAGACATTAGATCAGAGGTGGTCTACAGTGCGTCTGGTAAAACAGGTGAGACAGACACCTGAGAAACAGGAAACATGGATCCAAAGCAGCACTTGATTTAAATTCTGCTGATCTATCTGAGGAGCAATGCTTTCACTGTTTGTATAATTGCAGTACAAGCTGTACTCAGTGCTCTGAAGGCACTTTGATGTTTTCTCCATTTGTTTTCTCCACATTTTTCTCGGATCATTTCTGCTCTTGCTGATATTTCAGGCATCAACACGCTGTGATCAATCATGAAATCATTACCTGTATCTCCTGAAGAGCTCGTCGCTCTCCTTGAATCCGTTGTTGAGCAGCATGTTAATACCTTGCAGGGCCATCTCAGCATCATCTATGTGCTCTGCCTTCTCCTCTACCTGCTGCTGCTGCTGGGACTGCTCGGGACCCGCCATTGTTTATACCACAGCTCAGCGGCTGCTGGATCGGACCAGTGCGATGGAGAACAAAACACGAAGCTGCTTCTGCTCTGAAACAAACCCGCATTGGTTTATTTCCACTGATGGAGGAGACGAATTTAAACAGAGACGCGCCTCTGGTCGGCTAAAAGAAGAAGAAGAAGAAGAAGAAGCGGTGCAGCTTCCGCAGGCTCCAGACGTCTGTGCACCTCAGGGATAGGCCACTGATGCCCAGACGGGATCAATCACACATCATTGTACTTGCAGACAGTAGACGTCTATACGCGCACTCATAAGTCGTTATTTGTCCCTAAATCATCCATACGTTAGTTTCTCCCTCTGCAGCTCCCTCCCGTGCAGCAGCATCCGATGCATTACATAACGAGCATCCAGGCTGCTGTGCCGCTCTGCCAGTCCCACGTAACGCACTCGTCAAACGGCCTGGCGTCATAACGCACAGCGCACCGCCGGGAGGATGGAGGGACGAGGCCCGCTGAGGCGAAGCTGCATCCCGTCAGCCTCCATCCCTCACACTCCCTCCGCATCCGCAGGCTCAAAAAACCCAGCCCTCTCCTCCACCCGTCAGCCAATAGGCGCGCAGAGGGAGCAGCCTGCAGCCACACGGATGACAGGCAGGTGAGGAGAAGCGAGACGGAGCCGCGGCTGCGCTTCATTTCATTATTCTTAAAAGGGTTATTCTCATCGTTCATCCGCCTGCGGGCGTGCATGACAGAGCTGTGGAGTTATCTGAGGTTGCTGAATGCAGAGGAGTCTGACTTAACGGCTTCATATTTGAGAATAACAAACGCAAGTGTATCTAGAAAAATAATGAATCTTAACATGTTAGTTCTGCTCTTTGTGACGTTGATCCTGTATGTTTTTAAGCTCATACAAATGTCCAAGCTGGTAGAGATAACATGCTAACATGCAAGCTGAGGGTCAGCGTTTCCCACACTCATCACCCTGTCCTCACCACACTTACACATTTCCACAGTCTCCATATTTGCTCATATGTGATTAAATCTTATATGCATGTAATTAACGTCCCTCATGTGAATTATCGCCTGGATCTTTTACACAGGTTGGATCTGAAACCCAGCATGTCACACAGAGGAGAAAAGTCAACAAATGGTTATCCTTTGGACTGTTGAGCAGGGGGTGGTGCCTCAGCACTAGGCCACTGCCAAAGCTTGTATCTGAGTGTGGGAGCAGAGTTGGTCTGCTGTACTCATTAACACTCAATAAAGACAGACATGGAGCTTGGATCAACGGTCAGTGCGGTGAGGAGTAACAGGGTGCTGGTTGGTGACGAAGTCCGCCCTGCTGTCATCGTAATAAAGGATGGGAAAATCCATCAAATACTCTCAGATGGGGCTTTTTCTGGGGATGCTGCCTGTGAGGTAAGCTATTTGTGCACGTCAGATGCATTGGTCTAACCCTCCTAACCATCTTTTTGCACTTAAACAATGGTGATATCCAGCATGTAACCCCACTGTGGTGACAGGTGTTGGACGTGGGTGACAGTGTGGTGATGCCAGGCATCGTGGATTGCCATGTGCATGTGAACGAACCAGGCCGCACCTCCTGGGAGGGTTTCTGGACTGCCACCAGGGCCGCTGCTGCCGGAGGGGTGACCACGATTGTGGACATGCCGCTGTAAGTTGAAGACTTCACCTTCTCAGAATCAATAAATACCGGTGTCGCTGGTGGAAGGTCGAGGCTGCAGAGTAAACAGATTGTGAAATAACAGGTTTTAAGGCAAACATTCAGTTGTTAGGTCTGGTAATACAAGTATCTCACACTGTGGATCTGACGTTTGGCTTTTGTGCAAGAAAAGAGGAAAAAGCAAACATCTGGAATTCATTGATGTGATAACCTCATGTTTAGGTCATCTTTATGTTGCTCTAACAGTACATGACAGTGGTTTCATTCTTTTATTTTAGTGAAAACTGTCTGTGGATTATTTCACGTGTAACTGCAGATTCAGTCAAGTTTTACTTTTAAAGTTGCCCAGATGAGCAAAAAGTACTGTGACCATACAGGTGAAAGTGTGTCATACTTGCATTAAGTTTACTTTTATAACAAGTCTTTCTCAGGCTTCATAAAACTTGAAACCTGGAACAACAATATTTTTGATGATTTCAGCCCGTGACGTAGTTACATTGGGTGTAAGATCATCTTAACCGCTGGATATTTTAACAAACAGGCCGAGGACAGAAACGGTTTGGAGAGATTTGATTTTAAGCTGCCATCAGTGATTTTTGTTTGTTTCTTTTTAAAAAACAGAAATAGCATCCCTCCCACGACCACCCTTGCTAATTTCCACGAGAAGCTGCGGGAGGCGACGGGGAAGTGTTTCGTGGACACGGCCTTCTGGGGAGGCGTGATCCCTGGCAATCAGGTGCAGTGGAACGGCTTGGACTAAATGAACACATTCTCAGCCAGACTGTGCCGAATTCTGAAAGTTCAAGGCAAACACAAACAACGGATGTGTCCTTCTAGCTGGAACTTCAGCCCATGATCCAGGCTGGAGTGGCTGGCTTCAAGTGTTTCCTCATCCACAGCGGGGTGGACGAGTTCCCCCATGTGACTGACTGTGATCTCCACGCAGCCATGAAGCAGCTGCAGGGCACAGGAAGTGTCCTGCTGGTGAGTCACCGACCGCAGAGCGTCCATAGCATTTGATTATTAAATGTGCATCTATAAATACCGTCTGCTGTGTCTGCTGTAGTTTCACGCAGAGACGGATGTTCAGCAGGCAACAGAGGAGAATGGAGGTAAGAATCATCTAAAGAACAATAACACAAAATCAAATGTGATATTTTGACCCAATACCAGTATTTTCATGATATTTTGAGACTTTGAAATATGCTGAAACAACAAAGTTTGTATTGGAAAATGGCTGCCCACACCCTTTCGGTGTAGACCCTGGTCTGTACTCCACCTTCCTGCAGTCCAGGCCAGATGTCATGGAGATAGAGGCGATTCGCACCGTCACAGAGCTCTGCCTCGAGTTCAAGTAAGAGCATCATGACACATAACAATGACGTCATAGTGATGAACCTGGATGGATTCGCTTGTGTTTGTCGCGCTGATGCTGCAGTCAGTTGACTCTCTGCTTCAGGGTGCGCTGCCATATTGTTCACTTGTCCTCTGCAAAGCCACTGAAGCTGATCCAGGAAGCACGACAGGCCGGAGCCCCCTTGACCGTGGAGACCACCCACCATTACCTCAGCCTGTGTGCAGAGGACATACCTGCAGGGGCCACACAATTCAAGTGCTGCCCCCCCATCAGAGGATCTATTAACAAGGTAATCAGAGCTTCGTGCACCGCAGAACAATCACCTCACTCGCTTTATTATTCTTTGATTGCGAGAGGATGATTGAGTTCGTCCCCACAGGAGCAGTTATGGTCGGCGCTGAAGGCCGGACAGATTGACATGGTGGTGTCTGATCATTCGCCCTGCACCCCTGATCTGAAGAAACTGGACAGTGGAGACTTCATGCAGGCTTGGGGAGGAATTTCTTCTCTACAGTTTGGTAACTGCAGACTACTGACACGATCAAGTGGTCACGACTGCTGAAACTCAGTGCAGCATAACATTACACTGTTATATTCCAATGATTTGGGACTGTAAAGATCATCAGAATCAAAATACTTCAATACAATAGAAATAGGCAATAAGAAATGTCTTAGATTCAGTTATGACAGGAGCAAAGTCTGTTTACGACCAGTTTAATTCATGAACAACCACTTTCAGGCCTGCAAATGCTAAGCAGAGTGTAAACTGTAATTCTTTTACTGTCAGTGAGTGTTTACATGTTAGCTCACCCCTGAGAGTATAAGTATGTATGAGACATTATCATTCTGTGTCCCAAAATCGGGTCAAAGGTCATTGTCTGGTCATTGCTCTGAGTTAATTCGCTGAATGATTCATTTTTCTGGGGGTGATTTGAGGCACATCAGAGAATTAATGACGTCAGGTGACATTTACATATTCCACCGCTGACTGCAGAGGTCCCTGTGTGTGAATTTATATTTAATATCTGAATGTCGGGCTTTTGGCTGTGAGTCGGAAAATGCACCAGCGTCACTGTAAAATTTCCACGGCTGTCATAGACATGCCAGTTTTCACATAATTCAGTGTCTGTGGAGCAGCTCCAGGATCAGTGTCGACATGACAAATCCTCTCTGCCGCTCGGCTGAAGGAGACGCTGGTTAAAATTCACAACTTAAACCCGGCCTGCGCAACATTACAGGGTATTTATAAGCACATTTTCTTTTAGGGGGGATTAGTCTTCCCTTCTTCCAGCTGACAGTCGCTCACACTGGGCAAAGTTCACCGGGAGGTAAACAGGAGCTGAGTGCCAGTTTAGAGGACAGAACAATCATTTACTGTTCAGACGCTCGGAGGCAGAGCGGTCAAAGTCTGAGCAGGAAGACTGACGCTGACCCACAATGTCCGCCTCCCAGAATCTGCACACAATCAGACAGACCTCCTGAACGCGGGAGGGGATAAATGTCCTACAGGCCTGTTCATCCCTCCGCCCTGTTCTTCACCCTGTGCAGGTTTGCCTCTGTTCTGGACTTCAGCCAGTCAGAGAGGCTTTCAGCTGCCCGACGTGGTGACGCTCCTCAGCCGGAGAACAGCCCAGCTGTGCCGTCTCGATGACCGGAAGGGCAGCCTCGCCCCCGGCTATGATGCTGACTTGGTCATATGGGACCCAGAGAGGGAGTTTGAAGTACGTATGAGGGATCCATTACATTGAAGCTCTGTCAGTGAAGCTCTGAGCACACCCTTCACTGTAGCCTTTAACTAGCGATGACGTCCTGAGAGAGGCCTGAAACTTTGGCATTTTTCCTCAAACTTATGCACTGCTGCGCTTCTTTTAAATTGGTGTATTTTACTTGATGTTAAGCATTAAAAAAATTTATTTATTGTACTATTATTATTGTTCCCTGGGCTTTATTTTCCATCTGATGTTATGCCTTCTCTTTATTCTAGTGGGTTTCATTCTCCACCATTCATTTTCTATCCCTAATTTATGTTCATTGCTTTACAAATAAAGTTTAATATTATTAAACACCCTTAATCTGCTTGCGTATGTCGGGCTTTTTGGACAAAGAAAAGCTACAAACTGACACAATATAAATCTTAATTGTGTTTTCTGTCATCATCACAGATAAAAGAAACAAGCATACATCATAAGAACAAG
The DNA here is from genome assembly GCF_051107435.1 of Chaetodon auriga. Lineage (NCBI taxonomy): Eukaryota > Metazoa > Chordata > Actinopteri > Chaetodontiformes > Chaetodontidae > Chaetodon > Chaetodon auriga. Next base: position 27,342,011 of record NC_135076.1, read on the forward strand.
GTAAAGCACATCTCATGTGTGACTGGTGTGATGTAGGGACATTTGTCTATGCCTGAGCTTATCGTGTGTGTGTGTGTGTGTGTGTGTGTGTGTGTGTGTGTGTGTGTGTGTGTTCACAGCTCACTCCATACCTCGGCATCACACTGAAAGGTGCGGTGTGTGCCACCGTCGTCAGGGGCCGGCTGGTGTACAGAGACGGCTCCTTCTGGCCTGAGCCGCTGGGGAAGCATCTGCTCGTCCCTCAGAGGACAAATCAAGCCCAGCTGTGACACAACAACAACAACAACAACAACAACAACAACAACAACAACAAGCTGGAGTAAACCTCAGCGTGTCTGAGTTACTGCGCTGTTCTAATGCACCATGCTGTTCTTCATCTCTCTCACACTGCTTTCATTACGTTTTATTACCTTGTTGCTTTAACACATTTTTATATCCTGATGATACTGTCAAAATTTGATTTAAGGGCCAAAAGAGTCAATAAAAACCTGTCAAAAAACATTCAGAGACTGAAAGTATAAGTGCCCTCTTTTTCGGGCTTTTGAGACGAGGTTCACACACTTAAATGCATCAAAATCAAAATAATGGTTCCACTTTTTGATGATCTGTAAGTCGGAACATTTCAGGGTTTTGTCGAGCCATTTCGTGGAGAACTGACATCCTTGAATCATCACAGTGTGGAAAATACAAAGACAATAGGCTCATTTTCCAAATCACACAGCCCACACAGTCTTTGTTCTGAAAATGTTTGCATCTGCAAACCCAGAGGCAGAAAGTGAAGTCCACATCTGTTGAGATGTAATTCAGGGCCATACTTTGTTTTACAGGCACATGATGTGTCTCTAATCTTGCTTTTGGTTGATGTTTTCAAGCCATCTTCACCAGACTTTTCCAGAGATTGTTCAAGTTTAAATACACTGTCCAAATACTTTAAGTGAAACCTTTGAATCTTACAAACTTTAACTGGTCAGAAGCTGTAATTAACTAACTTAAAATGAAGAGCATTTACACGTGTTAGCAGAGGAAAACAGGTGAGACATGTCATCCTGGTTATTAGGGCACATAGAGCCTTCTGTAGCAGTGTGATAGTTCAGCCTGATGCTCTGGGGAGACTTTAGTCAATGATTAACATCTGAGGACACGTTCGGTGACTAACCTATCTTTGAAAATGGGAAGCTGCCTGCTCGCTGCACAGAAAGCAACAAGTGTTGACAGAAGACGAGCGAGATAAAAGCAGGAAATGTTGTGACAGACTGCTGACCTGAAGGCCTCACTGGTCAGACAGGGGGGTGGGCTCAGCGGAGGCTTTACTTCACCCTCTCCCTCGGATTTTTGCGGTTTTACTGCGCTCGTCACGCTGCTGGGAACATGTCGTCCGTCTCTGTGCCGCCACCAAAATGCCTGCAGAAACCGCTGGCGGTTCCACATCGTCACATGTTTGGACCGGGACCTTCCAACGTTCCTCCACGAATCCTGGAGGCGGGGGCCAAGCCTGTCATTGGACACATGCATCCAGAGATATTTGAGGTAACTCAGAGGGTTTAACACACGTGAAGCAGCCTGTGAACAAACAGAGGCAAACCCCAAACAGTGTAAAGTCATGTAGTCACTTTATGAAGGTTTTCAAACTCCTTTCTGATCAGAAGGCAATTAGATCAATTTTATATTCCATCCCACATCCTGAGTTCAGTAAAGCAAAGCAGTTATTAGAAATGACCAGTGCTGGAATGCAGCTAAGTACATGTACTCATGTCCCGTACTTTGACTTAATCTGACTGTCTCATTGGAAAATATTGTACTTTTTACACCACTAAATTAGTCTGACAGCTGGTTAATGTGTATGATTCTGATTTTTAATAGAAAACATAGCAGCAACAAATGTTGACATGTTGATTATTTTTGATAGATTAAGTGACCTAATAGGATATAAAGCAGTTACCTCCATGAAGCTGCCACATAAAAATGCTGCTCACATGTGAATGCATCAGTGATAATAACCAAGTACTATAGTATATATATGATAATGTAGCACTCTGAAAGGGCTGATTCTGCATAAGGAATGTTATTCTGCTGCACAGTACTTCTGTTTTTGTACTTAAGTACACTTTGAATGCAGGATTTCTACTTTCTCTTGCTGTTTTTTCTCAAGTAAATGATCCAAGTACATCTTCCACAAGTGGAAACTGGTGAACTGCAGCCAAGCCACGTCCTTTTCAATGTGTCAGATGACTGTATTGCTGCATTTCTGAGGACTAATTTCAGTGTTAAATCATCGTAGTGAGGACAGTCCAGCATTATGAGGACATTTTGGCTTGTCTGCACTGATTCAACAGAGGGTTTGAAGGTTAAAGACTTGGTTTTCAGGTTGAGGTTAGAATGCGGTCCAGCTTAGGGGCAAGTTAATGCACTGTATCAGTGAGGATTGATTAGTGAAAAATGTCCATTACAATTTTAAAAAAGTTCAGGTTGACATGTTTAAAAGTCTAATTTTGACCAAGAAACATTCAAAAACAAAAAGCTATTCTGTTTAATATCAGAGAAGACTGAGAAAACCACAGAAAGTCATGTTTGAGAAGCTGTAAATCGGACAATTGTTGACATTTTTACTTTCCAATAACTCAGTTATCAGAAATGTTGTCAGTGGACTAATCTGATTCCTGCTGATTGGACAGTTTTAAAGGGTTGCAGCTCACCTCTGGTTGCACCGGTCGCAGTCACTCATTGATGACAACATTTCAGTAAATTAGAGAAAACATATTTCTGTTTCATCTCCCTTTTCACCAACATTTGATCATTTTATGTCACAGATAATGAGTGACATCAAAAGTGGAATCCAGTACATGTTCCAGACTCAGAACAGCATGACCTTAGCTGTGAGCGGCACCGGCCACACCGCCATGGAGTGCGCCATCTTCAACACGGTGGAGGCGGGTGACAGCGTGCTGAGCGCCGTCAACGGCATATGGGGAGAGCGAGCAGCAGAAATGGCTGAGCGGGTTGGTAAGTGCGGTGGTATTCTGGATTTTTCTGTCAACAAATCGTATAAAAAGACCAAAACCAACAACACATCCTCTCAATACCGTCTGAATTCCCTGTCTGTGGGTGTCAACCCCAAGCCCACCGGCTCCTACTGAATATGCACATCTTTAAAACCAGACTTCAAGGAATATCAATAATAAATCTCCTGAAACAGCTGGAGTTTTTAGCAAATATCATATATCAAGAGTATCACCAGTTTCATCCTTTAAAAATCAGTTTTAATTGATTTAATAGAAAATATTCTGATGCGATTCAACCATAAAATACATCATGTGTCAATCCAACAGGTGCCAGAGTAAACACCATTGTGGCGCCCCCTGGTGGCTTCTTCACTAATGCAGAAATTGAGACGGTATGGTTGTCTCTGCAGTGTTCAGGTCATTCAAATTAATTCTGTCAGTCATTTTCTGTGTGATCATACTGATTTCTCTTCACAGGCCTTATCCAGATACAGACCGGCGGTCTTCTTCCTCGCACACGGAGAATCTTCTACAGGAGTCCTGCATCCTTTAGACGGCATCGGACAGCTGTGCCATAAGTAAGACGCAGCGTTCGCTCCTCTGTCATCATCACACCTGTAACAGGAACAAGGGAAGTCAATGTACATGTCATGATTTGTGCTTCCAGGTACGGCTGCTTGTTTCTTGTTGACTCTGTGGCGTCAATGGGAGGTGCCCCTCTCTACATGGACCAGCAAGGTTTAGTATTAAATCAGATGTTTCCAGTCCATGAAACCATCTACCCTGTTCTGATGGGACCAAATACAGATTTCTGTGGCTGTGTGTGTTTGCAGGGATAGACATCCTGTACACAGGCTCCCAAAAGGTTTTGAATGCTCCTCCGGGCACAGCACCCATCTCCTTCAGCGAGAGAGCATGGTGAGAGATGAATGTACAAGCGATGGTTTAGGATGTATGAACACGTGTTCTGAAGGTTGAATTTGTCCACAGCCAGAAAATATTCAACCGGAGGACAAAGCCTGTGTCATTCTTCTTGGATTTGAGTTGGCTTGCAAACTACTGGGGATGTGATGACAAGCCGGCGAGAGTGTGAGACATCTTTCTGCCCTGCAGACAGGAACTGATCACATTTCAAAGTGCCGTCTCATTTTTAGCCATATCTGCACAGTTTCTGAACACTGCCTCTCCGTTTCCTGTCTATAGATATCACCACACAGGTCCGGTCACTGCTTTCTACTCTCTGAGGGAGAGTCTGGCTGTCCTTGTTGAAGAGGTGGGACATGGGATGAAATATTTCTACAGCTGAAATGATTCTGTTCAGATAGCTGCAGAGTTTTACAGTGATGGTCTGTCAGCTAAACAACTATGAAACAGATTGCCGTTGAATTTGGCTCAGACTTTCATTGTCCCCAGAGGATGAATCCTGCTGACTTTGGTGATCCTCTGACTTCAAAATTTCAGTTTATGATGTTTGAGCAAATGCTGCAAAACTAATGTCATTCCCATCAGTCTCAGCTTTGTGTTTAGTGCTAATAAGTAAAAGCTAGCATTCAAACATGCTAAACTAAGATGGTGGACCTGGTAAACATTACATCTGTTAAGCATCAGCATGTTAGCATTGTCATCATGAGCATGTTAGCATTTAGCCCAAGCATAGCATAGCTGTAGCAGTCTGTTACATGAATAAACTCAGATAAGTACCTTGAAAATTCTAATGTTTTACATATATTATTATATAATGCTTGGATGTCTGTTTTTGTGCCTTGTTTCTGTCATTCTCAGGGTCTGGAGAATTCATGGGACAGACATGAAAAAGTGGCAGAGTATTTCCACACTGGCCTCGAGAACATGGGTCTCAAACTCTTTGTCAAAGAAAAAGTGAGTTTTAACACAATCATGTATTGTTTTTATAATAAGCTGCAGTGGAAGTGGCTGCTTTAACGAGAAAAACATCATAATAACATAAAATGATAAAAGGGGGAAATGTGCCAGTTCTGACTTCAGTGGTTGTTACAGAAAGCAAGACTGCCCACAGTGACCACCATTGTTGCTCCTCATGGGTATGACTGGAAGGAGATCACAACTTACATCATGAAAACACATAATTTAGAGATTTCCGGAGGGCTTGGACCATCAGTTGGTCTGGTAAGACATCACGTGTTCAGTTCGTTACTGCTTATTTATGCCCACCAAGAAGCTGCTGAAGTCCTGTTGCAGCCTCACTCCCAGATGTTCTTGGTCTTTTCAGGTGCTGCGTGTGGGATTGATGGGATGTAACAGCAGCAAGGCCAGTGTTGACATGGTGTTGGCAGCACTGAAAGACGCTCTGAAACACTGCCATAAAAGCAAAGTGTGACATGTCTGATGCTGTGAAGATAATCCTGAATCAATGCAACTGTCAAAGAAGAGACTGCGTGGAATAAATAAAGCATTATTCTCAGAAATTCTCTTGTGCTGCTCAATCACTACTTGAATGGGAAGAATGGGGTTGTCAGAAAAAATACAACAAAGCTGAACTTTATACAATTCTCCAGGAGGGATTAATAAGACATGTCTTTCTTTTTCTTCTTAACTGTATTTTTATCTAAGTGGATTTTCTCATGATGGACGCCTTACTTCATCCTTACTTCAAACATGTTCCTGTTTTCTGTCCATACATGAAACCAAGTGGATTTCTTTCACTATACTAATTATAGTATTAACTTTCAACACCTTATCATTAAATTACAGGAAAAAAATGCTGTTTGTCTCATTCAACAACTGCACATCCCCACAAGTCTGTGCCTTTTTAGATATGTGGGGGTTTTTTGCATTTATCACATCAAACAGTGTAAATATACAACATATAAAAACATTTAAATAACACTATTACATATATTTTAACTAATTCTATTTGTTTTTATAATGTCAGAGACTTACATTATGTTTCTGGAGCTGCAGCATGCAGAGGCCCGTCTGTCATCCATGGTTCTTTTCGTCCAATAAAGTTGTTAAAAAAAAAAAAAACCGGAAATGCGTCGTAGCACTTCCGTGTTGACAAGTCGCTTCAGTAAAAGGCGGGTAAAAGTTGAAGAGGATCCAGCCGCTGTGTTTGAGGTTTAGCTCCGGGCAGAAGTTCGTGTTGTCGGCTCCAGCACAGCGCTGACAAACCTTCGGCGGTGATGGCGGGTAAAAGAGGAGCGCTCATCGTGCTGGAGGGAGTCGACAAGGCCGGAAAAACGACGCAGTGCAAGAGGCTGCTCCAGGCGCTGCAGCAGAGCGGCCGGCCGGCGGAGATGATGAGGTTTCCCGGTGAGCCGTGTTAGCGTCTGTCGCTTTAACGTTAGCATCACCGTGATATGGGTGCTGCTTTCAGTTGCAGCTGTGTAGTTTGAGGATAACTTTTCACTGCTGTGTGCTAAAGTGAGCCGCGCTGTGGTCTCTTGGGGCAGACAGGAGCACGACAATCGGACAGCTGATCAGCGCTTACCTGGAGAAGAAGAGTGATCTGGAGGACCACACGGTGCACCTGCTGTTCTCTGCTAACCGCTGGGAAATGGTGTAAGACTCTTACGTGACTGCTGACAATCACTGCACTGCTTCGTTCAAGTACCAGCGAAACAATGTTTAAAAAAAATACGGATTTCAGAGCTTTCCATCCAGCGTTAGTCACGTTGAGTGAAAGCAGTGTTCCTTGACCTTTTCCACGGCAGACATTTTGACACGTCAGAGGAGAAAAAGCTCAGGTGAATGTCATAACATTAATGAAGGCTTAGCTCAGGCCCTGGAAACCTACCTGTACCTCAAAATGTCAGCTGTGAAAAGTCTCTCCAGAATGGAACAAGTCTCGTCACGAAGAGGGACACGTTCAGCTGAAGGCCTTTTAAAGGGTCGCGTTGAGAAGTTACATTTGAAGTCACGTGTCTCCTCTTTAGAAGAAAGAGTCCCAATTATAACTGACAGTGACGTTTCTGGTTTTTCTTCAGTAACAGAAGTTTAGTTTCATCTGGTCGTTTCTGTGCATAAAAACTGTTTGCAGGTCAACGTCTGATCATCACTGACCTAACGCTGCAGTCAGGTGTCACTGAATCTATTCTTCTGTTATTAGCCTTGATACATCTCTCCTGTGTACTGAATAGCCTGATTTCTCCTGTGCAGCATAATAAAATCTCTCTGACCGCAGGCCCTTAATGAAGAAGAAGCTGGAGCAGGGCACCACCCTGGTGGTGGATCGCTACGCCTTCTCTGGAGTTGCTTTCACCAGTGCCAAGCCAGTGAGTCTTCTCAGCCTTTCAGCCTCTGCATCCATCAGACTGTATTGTTAGTGTGTGTGTGTGTTGCATGAATTTGATGTATTCATGTTCAGGGTTTCTGTCTGGACTGGTGCAAGAAACCTGACGTGGGACTGCCAAAGCCGGACCTGGTGATGTTTCTGCAGCTCAGTCCGTCTGAAGCTGCTCTCAGGGGTCAGTTTGGAGAGGAGAGATATGAGACCAGTGTTTTCCAAAGAGCGGTTCAGCAGAAGTTTGAGGATCTGATGAAGGATCCTTCAGTCCCCTGGCAGGTATGAGGCAGGTCTGGATTGAAGATCTATTCTCAGGTGTCTGTTAAATCTAGCACAGGAAACAGCTGGTGATCTGCTCTGTTCTAGGTTATTGATGCTTCCCGGAGCATTGACGACGTGCACGAAGACATCACAACGCGCAGCCTCAACACCATCAACGCCGCTCAGAACCTCCCGTTAGGAGAGCTGTGGAAGTGAACCTGAACCGGTCTGAGTGAAACTGTTTTGACACAAAGATCTCGTGTGTTTTGTAAAAACTGAACGACTGACCTGCACGTCACACTTGGCTTCAGCCACCTCTTCACTTGCCAGCGTTTGTCTGCATACAGAAGGCTGAGATTCTGACCTAATCCTGTCTTGGAATTGAGTAGAACCATCGTCCATCAGATTCTGACTTTATTTTGAGATTTTTTAATCCTCTTACATGGTCTTTTTTTTTTTTTTTTCCACCTGTCTATATATTGTGTTGATTAAATAAATAATCTTCAAATGAACTAGTGTATATGTTTTAGACTTGGCAAGGATACTTTGCATGAACAATTAATACAACTTGCTTGCAGATTTGACTTAATTTGGTTTCATTACAGGCTGTTACAGACTTCAGTTATTAGTGACAAACTGCGTAAGCCATGGGCATCATGAACCGTCGTGTTCCTATACAACATAAAACTGTTATGGCAATTTTACTTATGGAGTCAGGGAAAGGCACCATATCACTTCAGAATAAACATTTAAAGTGTTAAGACTCAATGGAAACACGTATGTGAAAATGTGCATACTGAATTTATCCTGAGCTCCTGCTACGGCTTCCACCAGGCAGTCTCAATGTTGGATACAGAGAGCATTCAGTGGCTGTTGAGAAGAACGCTGTGACGCACACTGACTATACCGTTGGAGCTGGACTGGCTCAAGAGGTCTCCAGTTAATGTTCATCCCCTCAGGCTTCCTTCCCTTCTGAATCAGAGAAGAGACAAAGAATCTCTCGCCGTCTGTCGAGAACAGTAAATCATTGTCCGTATGTTCCTCACAGGGAAAGGATCTCGAACTCTTCGTCTTCTGAATCAAAGAACCGCTCCAACCTGTCCGAGTCCGAGAAATCTGTGAAGTGAGTGTCAACACGGAGAAGCACAATAAAAACATTAAAATTCATTTTCACTAGCTGCATTTATGGAATATCTTCAGCAAAAAAACAAGCAGTTCATTCACCAGGAGTGAGGTTCAGGGCGTCCACGCTGACCATGTGAGACGGCTGACTGTCCACCAGCTCAAACATGGGCAGACCCCCTCTGTTGCAGGACAGCTGAAAAAAAAGGATCATCATGTACAGATTCCTCAAACAGTAAAACGGTGCTTTATGTGACCGGAGCAGCGGACGAGCAGCGTTCACGGCGGCTTACCCTTCTGATGCGCATACACCAGTCGTCAAACTCGTCCTCTGTTCTGCAGAAGAAGCCCTGGCAGAAACCAGAAAGCAGTCAGCTGTGGAACATCTGAGCTGCTGTAAACTCACGTGAAAATGGCCTTCAGTTTGAGACACAACAGCTCTGCGCTACGAAACCCCGCCCCCGGCATTCCTACCGCTGCGATGGACGGGTCCAGCTCACAGATGTGCATGCGGCAGGGGGGGTGCTGACAGTGGTACGTCTCGTCGGGGACCTGGCCGTCTTCGAGCGGCTCCACTGCAGGCTGAGTGGTGTGTGGGTCTAAATAGATGAGCTCCTCTCCTGAACCAGACAAAAAGCATGTGTGGAATCAGGTCGTTCTCTTAGCGTGGGTAGAATAAATATGGCGAGCACGAGCGTGAGGTTCACAGCTGAGTGCTTATTTCTCAAACACAGAGACACACATACCGACATAACCAATGAAGTAATGGGCACTGTTGGGTTTTCCCCCAATAACACCCAGCGACTGAGGCAGCATGAAGCATTGCTGTGAAGAGAGACAAGAGGGTTTATCTCACCCCAGCTATCGCCGACTTCGCCACAGCGATCATTCAAATACCTGTTTTCAGACTTTTTAAAGGCTATTAGTGGAAATTTAGGTCCTTCAGGAATTTGCAGTGTGGGAAAATCTACCACAAGCACACCAGAAAGACAACCACAAAGTCTGAAAAAAATAAAAATAAATCAGGTAACCAGTGAAGTCAGTGTTTCTTTAGCCATTAGCAGGTGGCCATGATTCATACCAGGCCTACATCGGTAAATTCAGTTTTCCCCTTTCCACTTTCCAGTGACAACGCTCAGATATAGTGGCCGTTAAATCCCACACACACAATTAAAAACACTCTCACCTTGAGGGTTTCGATGTAGGCCTCATTTATATCACTCAGGCCCAGCCTGAGGGGGATGAGCAGGACCAGAGGCTTCCAGAGAGCCGTCTCCTCCTCGGCCAGGGCGCACGCCCCCTCCAGGCAGCCGTTGAGTTCACCCACTCCCTCCGGTTCAGCACAGGCTCCTGCCATGTCCAGCCAGGGCATACAGAGACGCTCTGCAGGGAAAGACACGACCTCAGAATTACCGAAAAATGATTCATCTATTCTGCAAAAAGAAGGAAAAACATGTCTGAGATTCAGTTTGTGCTCTGTGTTAAGAAAAACTGAAAGGTCATACAGTCGACTCAAGTTGGAAAAGGATCAAGAAGATCTGCTTTGGAGTAAAATACAGTCACTGACCACTCAGCGACTTTATGTAATTTAAGACAGCACTCCATCTAATGGAAGCTTTCCACATAAAGACGCTGATCTCTGCTTTGTATATTTGCACACAGAGAAGAGAAGCACTGCTGCTGAGTGAACCTGCTTTCTTTACTCACACTGACATCTGAATCGTTTTCCTGTAGTAATTTTAAGATTCAGGTGAAAAACTGCTTCTGTAGACACTCTCAGCCGCTCCGTGCTTTAACCAGGAGTGACACTTAAACTGCTGCTGCTAACGAACGATAACAGGAAGAAAACACTCAAACTCGAGAGCACTCACTGATCTCCTCGATGACCACGGTGTTGTCCATCGCCACGTGTACGACTAATCGGCTCCACGTATCGAACACGGCGAGCTTCCTGAAAGCAGGACAGCACATCGACACGGTCACTGTGTGTTTTACGTAAGTGGAACGACATTTCTTGAAATCGTGTTATGTCTTTTCTGTTCATTGTTGGACGGCGGGATGGATGAACACACGGTGACACTGAGAAAGAAAGGCATCATTGTATCGTGCTCGAGCGCAGGCATGCACTCACGAGCGTGACGCCATGCACATTCCTGCCACCACTTTCACACTATTATACTGACTGACTGCTGGTAATGCTAATGCGCTAATAAACTTAGCAATGTGCCCACAGAGGCACCGAAAAGAAAACTGCAAGCCAGTCAACACAGATGGAAATGTTGCATGGTTTGAAATATCCAAAAAGTCGCTTTGCAAATGTTTTGAGAGGAAGGAAACAGAGAAGATACACACAACGTGTTCAGGTGAGAAACACTGAGTGCAAATATATATTTATCTAGAAGGCAGCTCTGCCGGGCACCTTTAATCACTGGTTTGCTATATTCATCAGGTTTATATCCATGTAAGTCAAATATCTTTGGGTGCTTTCACTGAAAACGTCACCTTTGGCTCTTCAAACCTGCTGCAGGTGTTTTCAAACATTTTTTACAAAAAGAACTGATAATAAAAAACAGAATTTCTTCCAGCCTTAAAATCTAAAATTCTGGAAACCAGTGAAACTTGTAGCTTCTTCACAGGACTTACTTTAGAACCTGGGCAACTGTGTTTGGTCCATACCACTGGCCGATAGGCTTTCCCTCTCCAACTCCCATTTGGGCTGCAGCATTTAAGAAGGAAGAGAAACAATTTCTTAATTCTACTGAACTGTAAACAGACACAACCTCCACTTACACCGTGTCCATTGAAGATATTAAGCAACATCTTAAACTGAAAAAACTCAGGTTCAATTTACAAAGTTCCACTGAGAATTTCCATTAACTTCATTGATTACGTAGATGCTGTGCAGTAAATGTCCTCTTAAAGCTACAATAATTAGGTTAGAGCTAATGTTAGACGCCAATAATCACCAATAAACTGACGTAAGAAACAGCTGTGAAGGAAAGTCTTGTCAGGACTGTCTGAGCGAGTCCTTGATACAATTAGAAAGGTTTGACACTACTTACCAATTTGATGGATGGAATAATAGCTGTCTTTTTTGTCAATGAAGGCGTTGAGAATACTGATGTACTCCTCTCTTTGTTTCTGGCCTCTGGCCCATCTCCAGTCTGAGAACAAAAAGCCAGTTATCAGACTGTTTAAAACAGGCTCTGTCTGCTGCCACTGGAGAGGAGCTGTTAGTGCCACACGGTGAGAAAGTCCACATTCACGGAGGATTTATTCGTTCTGACTCTTTTAAAGCTGTCTTACCTCTGCCCAAATGTCTACACACCAAAGCCTCACCCAGGATCATCTGGCCGCACCGCAACATACATCCCCATCCTGTATCTGATGTCGGCCCTGTCCCGCCTGTAACACGTTCAAGAAGCACGCAGGAGATCTTAATTAGATGTGAAATCCCAGGTTGATCAAACCTCATCAAATGCAGCTCAGGGGCTCAGCTAAAACACTCATTTCTTCACTTACCAATTGGCGGGAAATTTTTTCTGTATGTGAACCACAGTCGTGATGTGACATCTGATAAAATCTCCTCTTTCTCTACACGAAGACCAGAAATAACTATGTTACAACACGCCCACAGAGAAAAGTGCATACTTGCTAATATGATTCTTTATCAACAGTTACTCGTTTCTCCGTCTCACATACACTTTATATAACTCAGTCCTACCTGTGAGTGCATTGTATTCTTTCCCTAAGATCCACACAGGATCTGAGGTCTCAGGAAAATCTTCAAACTCTCCAAAGCGAAGTGTGTCATATGTCAAGGTAGCTGAAAAAGACGACCAAAGTCAGCTGTATGTGGGAAATCACAGAGGAGAAATTAACTAACCACATCTTTCTAATAAAAGTCAGCGAGTAAAGATGGAGTCTCGTTTAGCTGATTGAGCCAGGCAGTCAGGTTGTTCCATATTTGCATCCATCTTTAAGAAGTATGGAGCACTTTAAATGTTTGTTAGTGTGGATGAAGCTGCGCCTCATGTTATATGCAACAGAAGAAGTGAAAGAGGAATCTCCCTGTGGGATAAGTCTCAAGTTTCAGGTTCCTGCCATGTGCATCTCATAGTGAAATGAGCACACTTCACAGACCAGCTGCATAAAGTTAGATCAAACTTTGACTGCATTTCAAGGGGAACTCCAGCAATTTAGTCTTGTACTTCCATAAAGTTGAGAGACTTTGGTCAGATCTGCTGCAGCAGTCCTACACTTCCCACAATGCAACTGGATAGTGTTACTTGTTGTTCCCTGACCCTTCCTGCCTGTTGTATACTGACATCTTTCAGACTTCAGAATGCCATTTTCTAATTCAGCCCTTGTGTTTTAAGTTTTAGGTCTTCAAACCCAGGCTGACATCACTATGACATCACTGGGGTCATTTTCTCAGAATACTTCAAAACAAACTTACTAAATCAAACACATATATCACACTTTTCAGTATGTGAAAAAAGCCTTTGTGCAATTAACTGTTAATAAATAAGCACGAAAATAAGTGGATGCCTTTCAGAAAGTGTGACGGTAGAAAGCAATCACAGTAATAGTCAGTATGTGCAGACTCTGGGCTGAAAGCCAGTTACGAAACTGGCCAAAACAGTGATGGAAACCGTTAAAGGGTACACTTCCTCGTAAGAGAGAGAAAAATCACAGTTTGGCCAATTGGTGCCAGGTATACACTGAAAAATGCCTTTTCGATTTAAGATTTCTGCGATTTGCGCAACACGTTATCTACATATCTGACAACAGAGGGGAAAAGTTAGCTAGCTCACTACCTGTCAGTTAGCTTGGACGCAGAAAGCTGTGATTTACCGGTTCATAGCTAAAGAATGATGGTGGGCTAACAGTTAACGTTAGATAATGTAAGAATAAGTCTGACATCTCTGAGTGCTACTGTTCAACTGCACGAGCACACCACATTATCTCTCTCATATAATAGCTGCTAACAGTAGCCTAAAACTGATGTGATGGTGACAGTGCATCGGCTGAGATGTTCATCTTGGGCGTAACGTACCGTTGGCATAAACAGTCAGCCCAAGGACAAAAGCCAAATTATTAAGAGTGAAATTTTACAGCGACTCATGACGTGAACACAGATGGCATCTGGACACCGTACAGGAAGTTATACGGCTGTGCAGCGAGCTGTCAAAGCGGGGAATCCACCACATTTAGCAATAACAGCAGGCTAACGTCAGTTAGCAGTTAGCTTTAGTCATCACTTTAGCGAGCTAACGTCACCGAGGCTACAAAGCAATATAGGTCTGTGTTGGACTGGCAGCTGGAGTTGGTAATCCTGTCAAGACAGAGCAGGAGATTTGTTACCGGGGATGAAATGGCGTTGCTGTGATTATTTTGTGGCTACACTAGCTTGTTATGGAAGAGAAAAACTGTTATTTTACTATAAAATCTCGTTTACCTGCATCCATCCCGACGGTCTTCACCCTATCTTGTTTGTTGTTCTCTGCGCTGACCCGCTGGACCAATGGGAAGAGAGTCCTGCTGTGGAATTCGGAGAGAGGCGGGATAGTTCTCACAACATCCAATAACGTCTGGGAGGGAGGGAGTTATTCTGTCCTCACCAATCAGTAGCGGCTGACGTATACGTCCCGTTGAAAACACTTTAGGGTGCGTTCACGTTACAGATTAAGGGACGTTGATATGAAGTATATATACACGTACTGTGTGTATTTGTATGTACATATACATACACATATATACGTGTGTGTATTTGTATGTATATCTGTATATATATTTGCATGTGTGTTTGTATATGTATATGTATGTATGTGTACATATACACGTATATATGTATATACGTGTATATATGTGTATATATATATATGTTTATATAAATATTTATGTATTTATTTATGTATGTACACACACACACACACACACACACAGAACATGAGATTTTTTTTCCCTCCAATTCAACAAATTCCTAGAGCTTTTAGATAGAATCTAATAAAAGAAATTAATAAAAATAAATAAATAAATAAATACAAATCAGAATTGGAGATCAAAGCTTGTAAATAATAGTCATTTGGTCATCTGTGGGTGCTCTAAAATTTGAAATTGGCCAATACAGGAGATCCAATAGCAATGACTAGGCAAAATTTAAAAAATCTCAACTGAAGACGTTACTTAATTGACATTTCATCCTGTCATTTCCTGGACTCCTGGTTAAATTTGTCATCCACTTTGAGTCTAGTGGCTCTGATTCAGCCACTAGGTGGTAACAAATAACCATCAATGTTTCTGCCACCTCTTATTATTTGCAGTCGGTAAATACAACCTTATACACCAAGGTTCAGCTGACCTATGAGGTAAACACAGACGCTCACGGAGAAACATCTGTCAACACGGTGTTGCTGGCTAGCTGGTGGAATTGACATGGACTGTGCTGCTGACAGGTTTCAAACCTCAAAATTATGAATAATCAGGTGCAAAATAATGAGCAAATCATGTCATATCTTAGTTGATGTAACAGAAAAATAGTCCTGACACGTCTCACACTGAGATAACTCCACAAACGTCTGGAACATAATCTTTAGATTGCTTTCACTCATTTAGCTTCAGTGTGCAAAACTCTAAACGGCCTTGTTTGATTACCATTGAAAACAAACATCTGGGTGTATAAAGTACAAAATCACAACCTCTGCTCTCTGAAAACAGCTACTTCATATTAGCACAGTGTTCAAATGCTTATTCCAAGACATTTTATCACCATATCAGTTCATTCTGGGATTTCATGTCCTCCAGTGGACCGTCTGACCACTAACCTTCCAGAAAACAGCTGCAAAACAGATCTGTTCATTAACAGTTGATCACCATTTACCGCTGCAGACTTGACAGGTTATTTAAAGAATCATTTATTGTTGATGATATTTACAGCTGCAGACGACTCACAACAAACATTTGTTTATTTTCTCGGCCTCCTTGTGCTACACGCCTCATAAAAGTGACATTATTCATGGAATAAATTCAAAAAATGAAATGTTATCAAAGTGCTCTAACTCAGAGAAAATATACTGGAACTTGCATTGCTGCAGTTACAGTGGAGCTTTACAATAGACTGCGTCACAGTGAACGATGCAGGGCGGGAAAAGCTGCATTAAACATACAGTGAAGTTTGAAAGACATGCGTGTAGTAACTGTAGGCCCGCTCATTAGGGACTGCATGAAAACAACAGGGGAGGGAAGAGAGGGCTGAGGCTTATAGTGGACATTTTCCTTTCTGTTGTGATGCAAGAAAAACATGAAGGAAAAACTGTTCAGGGGTAACATTTAACCACCAATAACCACAAAGATAATGTTGAGCCTGTTTGCCATCAGCTGATTGTGATAACAAGCACAGTCACACTCATTAAAACCACATGTTGTAACCATTTGGTCCCTTTTTGAATTATTTTTTGCAAAATAAATTCCCTCCCCTGCTCTCCTCAAAAAATTCAGACCATCTTTCCTTCCAGAAAAAGAAAAAATACATAAACACTTCCCCTTTTCTGGATCCCACCCCCCGCATAATGATTCCACAGTCCCTCAGTTAGAGGAAAATAAATGTCATCCAGGTGAGAAATGGAGATTTTTGTAACACCAAGTCCTCCTGAGCGGCCTCAGGATCCTGAGGAATGTTCTCAATTTACGTGTCAATATACAGTTGTTACCATTTTCAACCACTAGGGGCAGCCAAACCTCTGCCTGTCAAACAGGCCACAGAAGGAGCAGTTCTGCTATTTGTGGGAAAATGAAAATCTAAAAACAGGAGTGATTTTTCACATCAAATGTGCACTATAATATAAGCATTAACAATAAATAGACGATCTAGCAGAGGGAGCACTCAAAGTCTTCTTCTGTGAAGGGATCGGTGTTCATCAACGAAGGCTCAGTGCAAACGAGTGTAAACATAATCCAAAGCAGCGGATGCTCTGGTGGAGTGGTGGCGTCCTGGTCAGTCTGCTCGGCATCCAGTGTGTGACTCTGTCTCACTTCTCCCTGAGGAGGTACAACACGGTGGCCTTCAGGTAGTGTCCGAAGGCGCAGACAGCAGACACCAGCCAGTGAGAGCGAAAGCTGGGGTCAGAGTTCACCACGCATTTGATAACGTCCACCTGAAAGAGCAGAGAGGACGCAGAGTCACCGGATAAACCGTGAGCACACACATAGGCAGCACATGCAACAAAAAGAGCACATGTGTTCTTGATTTGTCCATATTCTGAGACTGTGCAGTCACAACCTGCCCACAGATATGTGATTCCAAAGCCAAAGCCCACACTGCAACCTCAGCAATGCTTATTCAAAAATCCACTTGTGTAACGAAAAACACAGAGATTCCTCAGAGAGCACAGCGACGTGTCACTGCCGACACCAAACCCGCGTCCCTCCTCAGATGCTCCCTCACGTCACTGACGGTTATTCGGGTTTCTGACACGCTGACATCGTCCCCCAGTTTGAGTTCACACCGCGACTCGTTTGTGCTGCCGAGGTCGGTTATACAATGCGGCCCTCTTCGTTTTGTCACACTCCACTTCTCTTCAAAACAAAGCCGACTTGGGTGCCGTGTCTCTGAGTGCAGGGGCGTTCATTTGTGCTGCTCTTTCCAGCAGAGCGGAGCCGAACATGCACCGAGGCACGCCACCAGGCCTCGTCCCCCCTCATCCCTCCTCGTCCCTCCTCGTCCCCCCTCGTCCCTCCGCGTCCTCCTCGTCCCTCCTCGTCCCTCCGCGTCCTCCTCGTCCCTGAGTTTCACTTAATTGTTTCTGCAGGATTGCATGAAACGGGCCTTTTCCCGTCTGATAAACAGTGGCTCCATGTTATGTCTGTCTGTTTGTATGTATAGACCAAAAAACTACATGTTCGTGTCATTTTTTGGTTTGGTTGTCCTGAGTTTCTGACTCCACGTCACCTTCCACGTTGTAATTACGATCTGATTTTTCTGAGAGCTGCAGTGTATCTGACAACACTCGCTTACATGGAGAAAGATCTAAGACTGTCATTCAGTCTACTTAGCCATGTCATTTATGTGTATAATATTTCTATAATATCCAACAGGAGCCTGTCTGATAGAGTTCAGTTCTCTACACTGATATTAACATCTTCAGATCTACTACATGAACTCTAACAGTCAAATATTCTAAAATATTCACGATTGTATTTGTAACTCATGGTTTTATCCACATTAACTTCTATCAGTACAATTTTGATGATTTAGTAATCAAGCAAAAGTCATTTTCAAGCCAAACTGCGAAACATTTGATCGTTCCAGCTTCTCAAATGTGCAGATTTGCTGCTTTTCTTTGCTTTATATCTTTGTGAAGTGAATATGTTTGGGTTTGGGACTCCATGTCAGACAAAAAGAGCAATTTGAAGACGTCACATTGGGTTCTGGAAAATGATGATGAGCATTTTTCACTCTTTTTTGATGTTTCCCAGATTTAATCAATCATTGAATAATCAGAAAATAACCAGTAGATTCCATACTAACACATCTAAACTGTAGAAAGGATTCAGAGCACTGGTTCACTGACTTTATCATCTCAGTCCCTGTTTCATGTGTGTAATATCGCTATGATGCCTTCAGTTGACCACCGCAAAACCAGAGGCCTCACAAACAAGTGATCAGGTAAAGAAGAAGACGTTTCTCTCACCCAGCCGCCTCTCCTCTTCAGCCAGGAGCTCAGGCTCTTGCGGACAAACTCCCCCATGCAGTCGACAATGGTATGAACCATAGCTGGATGACCATGGCGAACGCAGTCCACTGCCAAGGCTCCGGCCACGGCGTACAAAGAAACCACCTTCCCCCAGGTCACACCTGACAGGAGACACGTTGGGGGAATATTAGAAGAAAATAAACGCTGTCTGCACTCAGAGCTTTGTGTCCTGCTGTCTGATGAAAACGCTGCCAAGGCATTTGTGTGCAAGAACATTACTATTAGATGACCTGAGGGTTCTTGGAAAGCAAAGTGGAGCGACTCTGCTCTTTGTGACTCTCTTCAAAGGTGGATGAACAGATTATAAAACCATTCACTGTGTCCTTTGTTTTCTGGGGATTCCTGGGAATCTCCCCGAGGTCTTTCAGTGAAAATGTAAACCTGAAGCACAGGCCGAGGTGTTCTGGCTCCCAGTAAGCTCTGAAAATCTCCCATAATGCAGCTGAACAGCGTGCTTTGATACAACCACATCTTCCAAACAAACAGAGTTTCTCTTAACGTAATGAACGCCTCATCATCGTGGATATTGTCTCATACTTGACGAAGCTCTTTTAAAGCTGAACAGAAGACGTCACACAGGCTGAGGACTCTCCTTGACTGTACGCTGACCTTTACGAGTGACATCAGAGTAATGCCCCTTCACAGTTCATTGTGCAAGCCTGTGCTGTAAAATGACAATAAATGGACCTTGATACCTTCAGTGTGGCCTTACATGTGGTTCCACCCCAGCAGCTAGCTTATGGCTGACACTGTTTACAGACTAACATGCTTTTAAGGTGCCGCCATGACAGAAAAAACATGCTTCAAATGGGAAACATGCAAGTGTCCCATTAGGTTAGGTGGAAAAGTGATGGTCCTGCAGCACTACAGCAGCCCTGCGGCAGGAAAACGATTCCTCATTTCTGCCCGAGGCCCAATCAGAGGTGTACTCCAGTAGTTTAGCTTTCCAGTAATCGACTTGTGGAGCAACAGTGGAGTCGTCTGGAGTCGTGTGTCTTGCCACTGGATGTTTCCCTCTGGTTTGGTCTCCACCAACTCCTGAGGGAAACATCTGACTCTTTAGCTGCTAAATGCTCCACAATCTTAAGTTTAAGCTTTAAGTTTACAACAGGTTTATCAAACCTTTTTTTTTTTTTTAACAGAAAAAAAATGCATCTTATTGAACCCAAACAGTGAGCTCAAAGACACTGAAACGCTCCGTAGAGCTGAGGCGGACTGAGATGATGCACAGTGATCTGACCCACTGTTAATGTGAAACTATTAATGAGAACAGCTTTGAATAAAGGTTTAAAAAAGGCGTCTCATCCCTCCTCTGCTGCATGATGCAACATGCAGGATGTTTTAGCTGTAGTTTATCTGCACCTCGTGATGGAGCTCAAACACATCGGTTTGTGGTCATAATCTATTGCTAGCCATGACTTCCTCTTCACACAGTGACATGTCTAGACAGTCAGCTTCATCAGGTCCGAATTTACACTGTAACCACTGAGTGACATTTTCAACCCACAAACTGAAACTAAAGCCTCACTGAAATGTGTCTTTCCTCCTGTAAACCACTAAATAAACACTGCGCTCATGCTCCAGAAGAGCGTGCTTGGGTTGAGGTAGATCTTCTTTCATCCTAATGTTTGGAGGTGTCAGTGATTTTTGTCAGTAACTCTGCACACTCACTGAAGACTAGACTAACCTGATTTGGACTCAGATCACTTTGTTCCATTCCCTCAGGAATAATCCAGCTGAGGCTCATGACTGAACTCTCTGGGTGGGGTCCAAACTGTCTGTAACAATCACTCGCTCGAGCAACGAGTTCACCTAATATGGACTGAATGTTTTCCCTACGGTTCCTTTCCTGTAAGGGGATAATGACCGTTAAAAAAAAGCTTCTGACTGACTGAAGAGTGCTGTGGTGGCCCTGCATGAGAGCTGTTTATATTAGAAGGTAGGCTGGATTTTTTAAGAGGGAAAACTGTGAATTTCTGTAGTAATTTAACAAAAAAAACATGAATATGAGCAGCAACATGAGTTCTCTAAGCTTTCAATATGTTTATTGTATTTGACTCGAGCTCTAAGTTCCTCCTGCTCGATGAAGAACTTCCCTAAATGGACAAACACTCTTCCTTTTTTGTCAAGTCCAGCTCAGAGATCAACCTGCAAACAAAGCACTATGATCCACTACGATCCCCATGATCCAGGCCTGCGTGTCTGACTTGATTCAAAATACGAGAGGACTTCAATGTGGACCCACCTGTGGAGAAAATGTCTGCAGCCACAGCGAGGAAAGCATCAGACACGATGCTCTCTGACGCCACCGTGATGTTGAGCTGTCGGGCCACATTGCGGTAAACGTTTGGTCGAAGGTACTCCAACTCGTCACCTGATCAAAACAACAGAGGCAGAAAAAACCTCTACTCACTGTTTGTGGTGACTCTGGCTTTGCATTTCAGCCACAGACACAGTTAAAGCAGCCATGCAGCTTCTGAACGAAACAATAACACAACCTTCCTCCATTCAGTCCCTTCAGTGGTTTGACTGCTACAGTCTGACATGCTGTGTTTTGACCAGCAGTTTACAGTAGCTAATGCTAGCTACTTTTAGCTAACTTTAATTGAATATGCTATCTGCTTTTTGTTTTGACTTGAACTGATCAACCTTTTTATGAAACACTCATTCGCTTTCTTGCCAAGAGTTAAGCTGCGTTTCCACTGCAGGAAGTTTCCCGAGGGGCCGAGAACCTTTGGAGGACCTCAGTGTGCTTCCACCACAGGGATTAGGGTCTAAAATAAGTTCCAGCGACATTATTTTACCCGCCAAAATGCCCATATTCGGGCGGTAGTACAGGACATTTGGTGGTGGGAGGTGGTGCAGCGCGGCACATCTCTGATTGGACGAGAACTTGCAGCTTTTTCTTTCAGTCACCGTATTTAAAAATGGGCAGTTGTGCAAAAAAAAAGGGACTTGTAAAAACATCTGGTTCATCTTTGAAGGTCAACAAGCTGCAGAACCTTTCAGTTCCTTGATAAGAAGCTCCTGGGACGAAAAGTTCTGGGTGCATCCACGACTTTAGATGAGAGGTTTGATGCCACTGATGTCTGTTGAATATGTGGCTGGAGCTGAGCTGAGCATAAAGACTGGAGGCAGTCCCTTGAGGTTAGCTGCTTCTCTGTTTTCAGTCTTTGTGCTAAGCTAACAAGCTGCAGCTACATATTTATCACAGAGACATGAGGCCGATATTCATCATCTCATCTAACGCCCAGCAGTTAAATCAATTAGTGTTTCCAAAATGTCACACTATTGCTTTAAAAATCAGATTTGAATCTTTAATTTCAGAGCTGTAGATGCTTTGTCGTAGCCTGGAATAACTTCCTGTTCAGTAAACTTAAGAGGGAACAAAGTCCAGAAGTGACTGATCTAATCTCTTCAACGGGCTCTGAGGTTTGCCAGCTGTGTTTTGAGCACCGTTCCTGAACCGACTTGAGAGCCTCTCTGCTGGAGAGTGTTCCCAAACGCAGTCTTTCTTTGATCTGAATTTCCAGTGAATTGCATAACTACCTAAACTGGAGGATGGGTGATAACCACAAATGGTAAAGTGGAACCTCAGACTGGAGGAGCCGCCTGCAGTCTATCAGTTTCAGCACTGGGCAAACTTCCAGGCAGTGAAGCATTACTTAAATGAAACTGAGTCCTGTGTTTTTGGGGGATTCCTGGGAATCTCCTCGAGGTCTTCCAGTGAAAACGTGAAGCAAAGCATCAACGCGTTTCTGAATGATGAGCTGTGACCTCAGACAGGACCAGACTCTGGATTATTGAGGTCAGAAGTCCAAACCACCCCCCCACCTCCCACCGCCACATACAGTTCTGCAAATTCAGTGACATTTTGTTGATTTTTGACATTTTTCTAATGTGGAATGTAGTCATATTTGTGAGCTTTTCTATCGTTTCTGTGTGTCCACGACTCTCTCTAAATGCCGTTCTAGCAGCAGATAGTTCACATCTCCTCTTTTTACGTCTCTTTATTGTTAAAACGCTCTTTGTTTTCTTGTGCTTCTTCGTTTTTTTGTTTTTTTGTTTTTTTTTACTTAAACTTGGTGAAATTTAATCACACTGAGTCCAAAAATATTGGCGTCTATCTTCTAAAAGCCCACTGTGTCTAACTTTAAAGGATCAAATGTGAAGTGCAGTTCAGGCCCCCAAATTTCCAGGTCCTGGTCCTCTGTGTGCTCATGGGCGCTTTAGCAAGAAGTCTTATTCAGAGGACTTCAAGCCTTTAAATATTGTAATGTCGTTGAACTCATGTTAGAATGAGTCTCTACATAAACTTCACTCAGTGTTTGTTAGATCACACCCAGAACTCACCCAGCCACAGCAGAACCGACGATATCTCCCCCAGCGTCCCACCTGACGCAGCCAGTCCGTGCTCAGGCTTGGACCAGCCAATGCCGGCACGGTTCAGCCTGGAGTGGATGTAGTCCCTGCACAGTGCTTTGGCCTGGGACACCAGCTCCTTGTCGGTGGGCGAGCGGTCAAACACCTCGGCCGCGAACACAGAGGAGCGGCGCAGCATCTCCATGCCCGCCTGTCATCCGCCGCGGACTGCGCTGCTCGCCTCCCCGCCTCCACCGCCTCGCACAGCGGCCGCTTCTCCGCTCACACGTCCCCCCTCCTCCTTCCCTCTGTGGAGTCCTCTGGAGATTATCCTGCATAACAAACACGCAGATTAGATTATGGACATCTTTTGATGACCTGGATAAAAAGCTGTCCGATGCAAAGTCTGCAGAGAAGGAGGAAAACCAGAGAAGTTATGCATGAAACCATAAAGTTACACTTAGTGCGACTTTCATGAAGGTAAAGATAATTAAAGTACACTTACCCAGAATTAACAGGCTAACTCTCCCCAGATCGAGCTCGGCTAAGCGGGCTGCATTGTAACTTGTCACTGCGCAGAAAAGTGCTTTTGATCAGTGACTTTAAAACGCTCTCAGTCTGACAGGCTTTCCTTCTAAGGGCACTTATTGTGGAGTCCAGAGGCGGAGATAAGAGCACCAACACAAGCCCCGCCCCTCTCCAACTCATATAACACACACACACACACACACACACACACACACACACACACACACACAGGGAGGACATGGTCTTGAAGTATCTCTAATCATCTCTAATCAATTACTTTAGAAGAAGAGATTAAAAA
Organism: Chaetodon auriga; assembly: GCF_051107435.1. Taxonomy (NCBI): domain Eukaryota; kingdom Metazoa; phylum Chordata; class Actinopteri; order Chaetodontiformes; family Chaetodontidae; genus Chaetodon; species Chaetodon auriga. Next base: position 27,365,600 of record NC_135076.1, read on the forward strand.
TAGGACATGCAAAATAAAAAATCAATTAATAATATTGCTGGATGGAGAAACTGCACATGATAGATGTGGATCATTAAGTACAGTGTTTTTGTACTATTGCACAGTAGTTAAAATATATGTAAGTGTATGTAAATATATATAAATATATGTTATACTGCTCGAGATACTGTTTGGATGTAACGGCCAGATGTTAAACATGAATCACACAGAAGTGCAACAGAGATTGAAAGCAGAGATTATAAATTGTTAGAAGGTGAAATGCTTTCACCAGTGAATACAGACACTAGAAATTACTCCATAAGAGCAGTTTATGGAGGATCAGTATGTTTGATTTTTTGTTGTGTGTTTTAATTCTATAAATTATACTGACCAAAATACAAATCTGTGTGCAAAATAGGGAAGGGAAACAGCTAGCCTGGATTAAACAAATGAGAGATCACATGTTTATCAGCGGGCATTATAGGTGGGGATGAGCATTGGATGACTCAGCGTTTCTGGTGTTCTACTGTTTAACAGGAGGAAATAAAGTGAAAGCACGCAGTCGCATTATGATACATTAGAAATGAGGAAGGTCAGTTGTTGTGTTACGTTATGTTCCCTAAGCGACAGCCTGATCCAGCAGTGATTTGAGTTAGTCATGATGAGATGTGAAACCAGCACATTGCTGCTCAGGTCTGTCACCCTGAACGCAACGCCGTCTATTAACCAGACCTGAGAGATACAGGAAATGGAGCAAAAGTCCAGCAATTGCAGGAAATACTTGGGTCTACTCATAACAGCAGAGGGAATTAAACAAAAATATGTTAAACTCTTAAAAACATTGGACATAAAAGCATGTTTTGATAGCAGTGAGGGGGCAGCTCCACGCCTCCTCCGCACCCAAACAGAGAAGTGTGTGAGCAGATTTCCCTGGCAGAGGAGTGATAATGTCACTTCTGGGGAAGCCGCCCCGCCCTGTGCTCACGCTGTTGGGACATGCCTGAGGAATGGCCTGCTTTGTTAGTGACTGCTCAGCACATGAGCAGGAACTCTCCGCGCTGTGAGACGTTTTCCTCCTCCTTACCTTCATCTGACTGATCTTCACAGCACCAAACCTTCCAGGTGAAAGCATCCTCACACTTCGTATCAGCTGAGGTGTTGATGCGGTATTTTACTTTCACTTTGCTTCAGTTTTCACTGAGTTTTTTTAGTTTTCTGAGCTCGTGAAAAGTTGCCCTCATGGAGATACGTGGTTCTCACAGGACGGCTACAAACATAAGATGACCTTATATAATATGATGCATTGCTGTAGATTAAACAAACCAATAAAGTACTTCAAACTTAAATCTCTACAGCAGTAAAATGAAACATAAACATAGTTTTTCTGCATAATTAGAGCTTTACTCCTCCAGATGTATTAAAGACATCAGTGTCCAAAACTGTTTCAAGCTTAACCAGGATGAAACTGAAATATTAGTTAAGCTCAGAGAGAGAAACAGGCCACAGACCTGAATCCTCCGGGCAGGTAAGAAACCTTGATGTGGTCTTTGACTCTGAACTCAACTTGAAGGCTCGTGGCGGGTATGTCACCAAAATCTGCTTTTTATCCTCTCAACATACAGATTAACTGCAGCCATTTCTCACTCTGAGCCACACAGAGAATAATCCAGGCTTTCATATCCAGCAGGACAGATTACTGCGACGCTCAGATGTGGTCCACCCAAAAAATCTGTAAACCAAGAAAACTGACGGAGAACACATGACGTCTATTTTAAAGTCTGCACGTTTTAGTTGTTTTTAAAGACCAGGATTAAAACATCATGTGAAGCACTTTTTAGTTTTGATGTTCTGATCTGCTGCATCAGTCATTACTTATTTAATCATTTATTGTTTTCATTGTCATCAAGTGTTCATCATTTTCATTTCTCTTGTGAATTCGGCTCAAATGTTTGCACTTACCAGCCTGTCAGTCATCTACAGAACACTCTGAATAACATTAACCTGTACCAGGTGACGCACAAATGAAATGAATTTGTATTTGTGTTGAATGTGGAGACAGAAATTGGAAATGGCTCATTTTAATAAGATGATGCAGGCTGGCGGCTAAAAACAGTCTGATAAGATGAAATTTCTCGCAGCATTAACGTAACTGGAGCTTCTTGTTCTGACAAAATGTCAAATACAGACATCTGCAGCATCTTCTAAAACAACCAACTGCCGACACAAAGCCACAGAAAGTGTAACTGAACCGTTTTTATTTGTTAGGTTTTCAATGGAATAACATGAGGACTACACGAGGGCCTTCAGCGCCCCGATGACATGCTAGACAATAAATAGGAGGAACACACTGTATGTTAACTGTGCAACAGTCAGTCTCTTACACACAGAATGTCAGATGGTTTGGAGATGACCTCCATCATCACCTTAAGTTACGACTCCAGTGGCTTCTCTGCACGCACACACACGCACACACGCACACACGCACACACACAGAGGGTAAAGATTCCAGTCTTCATATGAAAAAATATACCAAATAATACCATGGTTGCAGTTAGCGCACTATATAACTGACAGTAAGCGTCACCGGTGTCTCCCAGAAGTCAGCTGCAAGGTGTCTAAAACAGTCTGACACACAGCAGGACTTCGTCACCAAGTACAGTTACTTCAAAATGTTCTTCGTTTAGAAGGAAAACCTGCAACTTTTACACAGATCCAACACTACACAGCATTTCCTCAAGTTGTTATCCCTACGCAACGATAAAAACAGGATACACTGGATTACATTTGATATTAAAGAGAGAAACGTGGCACCACGCTGGCCGTAACGCTGCCTAACTATCAGGGGATTTAAGCAGAGCAGCTCCCTTTTGAACATCTGAGACATCTTTCCATTCGCAGGCAAATAAAGCCTCAGATGGTGTTTCAGAAGCAAATGCTGCACATGAAGAGTTCATGCAGAAATGTGCACTTTGCCAAATGTCTGAAGCCCAAATCGCAGTGCGTCGACGTCCCGACAGCAGCGTGAATTTCTTAAAACATCTGCAAACCCGACTGACTTTCAACGTTCTGTGAACCTTCTGCTCGCCTCCATCTCACACACATCTCTGACTCTTACACTCTCCTGTACCTTCACTTTCCACATACTGTTTATCATCTGTGTCCCAGTCGCAGCACAGCGCTGAACCCAGCACAGCTTCAGTCGTGAGTTCAAGAGAAACGTCCTTCAAATTAAACCCTTTGTGTTGAGTTGGTCCCGTTCAACAGTATTTCCCATCAGTGTATATGAACAACTGAGCACTACACATGCAAAAAAAAAAAAAAAAAGATCAAAATATACATGTCTCCCTTTCATTATATCCTGTATACAGGAACAGACGTTATCATTTACATCATTAATGAAGAAAACAAAGCACAGACCATTAGAATTAAATCCTTAAGCTGAGAAACGTTAACACTTAAACTGGCAGCGTCTTTCAGTCTCCAGTTGTTTCCGTCCGAGCGGACAGTTTCCTGATGTCCCGGAGGCCCAGCCTCCAGATCCACCATGTTCGGTTCAGTTTCCGTTTATCTCCATGGGACCTCCTTTGGGTATGAGCAGGCTCATCCGGCCCGTCGTGCTGGCGGCGCTCTTGATCACCTCCATCCATCTGAGGAGACAAAAACTGCAGTTTTCAAACTGTCGCTGCACGACTTAAAGGCAACGCTCTGGGAACCACGAACGCATCACGTACCTCTCAAAGGTGTACTCGCTCTCTGCCCGGAAAAAGTAAACATGGGACTTGAACTGCAGTTTGAAGACGTACTCCTTGTGGATGCTGTCGGACTCCTCGGGGGTGCTGACCGTGTAGCCGAGCAGGGGGAGGCTGGCCAGCGGGAAGTCGTCCTGCAAACACAGACGGAGACGCTCTGTGAACACGGACCCGCTCGCCTCAGTTCCACGTCTTAAATGAAATCATGCACTTCAGGACGGGCCTGCTGACCTGGTGAGTCTTGTAGAAGAACAAGCAGAAGTTGGTGAAAACGACCCAAAGTTTCTGCCAGCCGTTGCTGTTCTTGAACTTCCTCAGGAGGTAACCTGAGAGCTGGTTCTACACAGAGCGAGAGCAGCGGACGAGAAGGTCAGACACAGAGAATCACATGATGGAACTGACGCTCACTGTAAACTGGTTTGTGGGTGTGTGTGACAGCCTGGTTGTGACGTACACAGATGATGTTTGTGTGTTAATCAGAGCTGTTAAAATGTTGATGCATGCTCTAACTTTAAAACTCAAAGTGGGTTCATTTGTTCAGGTTAATCACGTTTTCCTGTTCCTCTCGCTGGACATTTGTCCTTTCTGTGGAAGCTTTGCTGCAACTTCTGATGAGCCCAGAAGAAGAAGACGAAGCCGACCTGCATCCCGAACGTAAAGGAACCATCTCTACAAACAGGTCCACCAGAGCAACGAGCTAACTGTTAGCATAACTGACAGAGCGAACGTTTAAATAAAACGTTTTCCTTTCAATATTTCTGCAGCTCATCAGAACAAAGCAGGAATCTGAAGTTAAATACAACTGAATCGTCTTTCATGTTTGTGTTTAACATATTTTTTAATATCTGGAGGATTTTCAGTAGTGAGAAGATGCTGAATTATCAGATGAAAAGCGTTTTTATTTTTATTGGTTTGGTTGTTTCTACTCTTAAATTCTAGATTTTTTCTGTTTCCTGGATGTTTGTAAAGCACAGCACAGTCGGTTTACTTACATCTCAAACCTCAGGGCTATTTCTCCTTCCTTTATTTTATGATCATCTTTATTTTACTTTGTTTTATTGGCTAATTTTGGACTGGACTGGATGTTTTGGTTTCTGTGCAGATGCTGCAATCTGTTTTTATACCTCCTGAGATATGGAAGATAAAATATGACACATCAATAAATAAACCAGGCTGAAATCTCAATGAAACACTGACTGTGTCTGTTTTTCACTGAATTTCAACATGCGATTAAATACATAATCAGCTGTTTTCACCCACTGAAACGTTCTACTGAGGCTGGAGGGAGAACACACAGTAACTGGACCTCTGCTTGTAATCCATCACGACCGGCTCGAGTACCTGGTTCATGCGCAGGTAATCAGTGAGAGACAGGTTCTGGTTTCGGTACCAACAAACGTGTGTGATGGTGTTTGGTCTTTGGCCCTGACCGAGGAGATAACGAGGAGGAAGCTCTGGTGAGACGGCCGGAGAGCCGAAGACTGAGAGGATGAAGAGACAAAAGGAGGAAAGAGAAAGTGTTAGCATGTTAGCTCCGAGAGGAAGAAATGGGAAAGAAAGACGAGTCCAGATCTGTGGAGCCAGAATGTTAGTGTCAGAGAAATTATGACCGAAGCGCTCGCATGCACATCGCTGACATCCTGTCAGAGCACAAGAAAACGAGAACAGAGGCCTCCAGCGGTCGACTAGAAGAGAAACACAGTGTTAACAGTCAGCAGGAGAACAAAAGAGGACATGAGTGGAAAAAAGGGTTAGAAGGTGAAACACCCCAGACCAGTGAATCCACCTTCACAGAGGGGACGCAGGTCATCTCCACGTGAGCGCCTGACGTCTGCACATGTCTGCGGTGCGTGTGTAAATGGCGGTGTGTGTGCGTGTGTGTGGTCATGTGGGCAGAGGAGGAGTACCTCCACAGCCTGGCTGTGGTCAGACATGGACACGCTGGTGTTGCGGTGCCAGCACACGTGCATGGTAGTGTTGGCACGATGGTGTGTCTGCTTGTCCAGTGAAGTGCGGGAAGAGTTCATGTCATCCTCCGACTCCTGCTCCAGAGAGACCTCATCGGACGATCCTGGGGGAGGAGGAGGGGAGGAGGCGGGACAGGAAGTTGTTTGGGGGAAAGGGATCAACTGTACATTTGAGTGGATGCTTTAACCAAAGGACAGTCTCTCTATAAATGAATACAAACGTCACATTAAACACACGTTTCCACTCATTAAGTCCTCTCACTGCTGTCCATCTTCACATAAAACTGAGGTCAACAGAAGGTCTTACGGTTGGAGTGATCGCCGAGTCCAGCGTCGAGGAAGATGCTGGATTTCTCTTGTGACTTCTTGGCCATGTCGATAGCCATGTTCAGATCCTCGATCCACTTCCCCATCTCCACCTTAGAGCTGAAATCACACACACACACAGACAGAACTGACGCACACATGCTGAGAAGCTGTTTAAGATAAAATAACAAACAACACGATGCAACTGGGTGGTTTCTCTTGAGCTGCGCTTCTTATTACGAACATCATTCTTAACATGAAATAAGCAGCTTCAAATTATCCAAATTTATGTTTTTCCACAAGAGATTAATTGAAGCTTCATATATATCCACATGATATAAGTGATTCTCTGTATATCATTTCGGGAACACGACAGTTGAACTTGAAGTCCAACAGAAAAGCTTCACTCCTCACCTGGCAGCCACCACAATGGTCCTCTGAGCAGAGTAGATGGTGAAGCAGTGCGGCACCGACCACTCGTTTTCACTTTCCTCCACCTGCAAACAACAGAGGAATCCAGAAAGCATTGGCCAAACACTGGACGCATTCAGTCCCAACACATCTGTTAACGTACAAATGATCTGAGGAGTGAAGGGAAAACAAGAGTCTGACTGGAGTCACAGACAGACCTGCCAAAGACTCTACTGGAGCTCTATGTCTGTGGAGAGCCACGATGAGCTCGTGTCTCATTTAGCCAAAACACACCTATCAGTTTTGTCTGATCGTCACATCACTACGCCCTGCTTAAGTCTCACCATCTGAGACGTCCGTGGTTTGTTCGGGCTTGTTATACAACCACGAACGGCTGCAAGGACTGACGTGACTCTGCATCTTGAGCAATCTGCCAGGTGTGCTTTTTGAGTGATTTGTCTACACAAGCATGGGAGAAGAAGGGTAGGGTTTGGGCATCCAAGCTGGCAGAGCTCAGAGGACTTACCGGTGCATCCAGCACTATGAGCTGCAGCCAGGAGTGAAGCAGAGACATGCAAAGTTAGGAGACCCAGGCCCTCCCTTCTCAACACACTCAGCAGATCATACTGACAACACCATCACCAGAGCTGCAGTGGGAGCTGATGAAGGTTAGCGAGGGACACACGTCAGAGGAGGTGAACTGGAGCTTATATACTCACGATCATGCCGTGAAGGGGCAGCTGGCCATGCACTTTGAACTGATTGGTGGCCGTCACGCCTTTGCTTGTGTAGAGCAGCATGTCGGAGAACTGAAAAGACGACAGCGAGCTGTGAGTGTCGGAGCTTCGACTGCGGTTAAAGTGAGAGTAGTTTTGCACTAACCAGGAAAAACATCCTCTGTTGCAGTCCTTTCTTGGTGAGCTTGTAAAGACATCCCTCTCGTATGAACTCCTGAAAACACAAGAAGCCAGTCAGACCTGCGTGTCACACTTTCAGCCGGTTTCCCAGCACCCCCTGCCCTCCGCCGGGCGCCACTGCACTCACTCTGCCCGGCGCCGTTAAGTTCTCTATACCAATCAGGTCCCTCTGCAGCTCCGTCAGCTTCTGGAAGTTCTCCAGCCGGATGAGACTGCTCTGGAGCTGAGTGGCGATGTCAGCCACTTCCTTCAGAGCCTCTGGAAGAAAAACAAAGCGTGTGAGTCCAGAACGGTTTCATCAGCGTCTCTGAAACCACCTCAACAGGGAAGAGTCTTCTGAAAGCGTCTGGAGTGAAAATGAGTGCCGGGTCTGTCGCAGCGTGTCAACAGGTTCACATGACGACTTTACATCTGCGACGTGTTCTGAGACATTAACCAATAGGAGCACAGCGCTGTCGCCCCTGCACTACTGTTAACATGACAGGCAACAAAAGCAATGAGGATTTATTTCATGTCTCTGCAGCCATTCGACCGCGTACGCTGCGTCAGGACTGTACCGAATGGATCACAGTATGATGGTTGACTCACACACACACACGCAGGTGCACACACACACCTTCTGTCTACAGACTGGAAGGAAAAAGATGGAGTCCACCTTCACGGTCAAGGAACAAGGAAGCTTCCAGGTTCCCTTTCATTCATAAAACTATGACACATAAGTAAATGTCTGTTGTAAAGCCGCTCCCCGGCACCTTAATGACCACCTGTGGACGCCATGAACGTGATAAAAGGGGTCCAAGGTGTGTGTGATGACTGAAGAATTTATCACTATGATGACCTAATGTGACAGAAAGCAATAAAAATCTAATTTACAGTATAAGCAGTCTGATAACAGCTTGATCACATCAGGTCACCATCTTGTTTCTATTTGTTTGCTATGAAAGATGAACCGGAAAAACTGTAATATTACAGCGAGTCACAGTTCAGAGGCAGACAGTCGGGTTCAAAATGTACCGCCTGGACCTGCTTCGACCGTGAACGCTCTTTGTTTTCCTGTGCGATGTTTGACAGGAAGCTACGGGAAACTGACCCTTGCAGTCGTCGTGATCGCGGTGGGTGGGAGAATAATGCTTGCACAGCCTCTCCAGGATGAGCTTGTAGTGCATGAGGCGCTGGATGGGCTTGAGCAGGAATGTGTTGAGGGGCAGGTAGCAGACTTTCTGCAGCTCAAACTCTTTGTAGACCGTCTCCAGCTTCTTCAGCCTCTTGGTGGCTTTCTCCAGCTCCGTTAACACCTCGTCGTGTTTCTGCAGGTAGCTGGTGAATTCCTGAGGACACAAATGAACACGTGCAGCGTGAACTCCAGGACATTCTGCATTGAACATGTAAAGGAGAGCGAGGAGAGCGTCGTCACCTTAAGAGCACACATGTTCCTCAGCATCACGTCACCAATCCTCTGGTAGTCCCCTTTGACGTGAGCGTTAGAGCGTCCCTCCCTGAGGAAACAGGCAGATTATCACCTCACTGCAGGCTTCCACACAGTTTAACACAGAGGAAACAGTGAAGCAGCACCCACCAGAGAGCCAGCCTCTGGTCTAACTCCTTGAGGAAGCCTCGATGGAACTCATAGATGGGGTCGATGTTGGAGAAGAGGAGGGTCATCAGGCCTTCGGGCATGGCGTTTTCTTTGATCACAGCACTGCGGAACCACTGAGTGGGAGCAGGACAGGGACGACAGACCATTGGTGCATGCACTCTCCTCATGAACAGAACGCTTTGTCAACATGATCCAGGATGAAAAAGTCAGGCTTCCTCAAAAACCACAGGAGCCAGAACAGACTCGTCTCAGAAAGCACGAATGATAGCAAATTAGCAATATTAGCGTTAGCATCCACAGCAGAAAACAAGCGATCATCAACAGTCAAAGTCGTGTTTCTTATTACAGATACAGCAAAACTACAAAGCTGATTCCAGCGAGTCGTGTTTGTCTTCCGTCACTGTGGCTAGACGTGGACTTTAAAGCTGAAATATTAATATTGAGTGGATTAGACACACTGTCAGTCAGCAAGAAGAGAGGACCACCAGAAAACCTGGATGATTGTTACCTACTTTCTGTAAAGAGGAGGGATTATGTGTCACAGCCAGGCAAAGAGGGGAGAGCGACTCATGTTCCACTAGGTTACACTGTTAACAGCAGTCAGGTTGGGTCTGTGTCTCCCCACTGGGTTTAGGTCCAGCATGTGTCCGGGTCCCATCTTTCAAATAATAGACGGATCCCGTTCGGTTCCAGGTTGTACATTTCAAGGTCTTTTTGTGTTCAGGAGCAAAATTTTTGGACCTCTACTGTCCTGTAACTGTGCTGAGGAGTGAATAATGTGCAATATTTCTATAGAATATATTTCTAAAAACTGACAATTCAGGGTCAACTTGGGAATTTCTGGTTCTCGTACAGCCTTCAGAAATTGTCAACTCCGGCATCAAATCTTGAAGAGTTGCAGGCTAAAAGACCGCTGCTGGAAAGAGGCTAAAGCCTGAAAAACCTTCAACCGATGACTGATGAACATTTAGCAGATCTTTACGATGGGAAAGGTCAATCTTGTGCATTACATAATATCATTAAAGTGACAGCCAAGAGCCTGCTTCCATAGAAAGTTTAAAAGCATTTTGTTATCCTTTGAACCACATTGTTTCAACATCGTTTTGCACGTCTTTGGTAAATCCACACTAAAAAGCGTTTTTAGAGAAACTCACCACAGTGATGACCTCGAGGTCCTTCAGGTACGTTCGCTCTGTGGTCAGAATCTCTTTGGCAATGAAGTAGGCCTTGTCGGTGGGATATCGCTGAGGAAGAGGAGGGACATGAGTTTAAACGCTGAGTGATGGACAACATTCCCACCATGAGAAGAGCTTAACCTTTCCTCCCTCTCCTCTGACACACTACAGAAAGTTTGAAAAAAGTCGCCCTTCAGTGATTTCTACTCTTACAAGGGGTTTTGAGGCAGGGGGTGGAAGGGTGGCATGTAAGCAGTGTACCTTCCTCCTGCCCTCCTCCTCCTCCTCTAGCCTGGCATTGCTGCCCACCTCGCTCAGGATGGGGCTTTGCAGGGGCGACGGGGCCTGGCCCGGCAGGCTGAGGGTCGACATCTGGAAGGAGGGTGAGAGGCAGAGGGGGCCTTTGAGGTTGAGGGGCGAGAGCTGAGGGCTGTCCACGACTGAATCTGTGGAGGAAGGACGACAGAAAGAAAAAACACTGGTTTAAAATCGTCCAAGTCATAAAAATGACATCCTAAAGTCAGATGAGTGTCAGGACAGTGAAAAGTAAAGTCACAAAGGTTCAGGGACTCGAACAAACAAACTTAACACAATCTGTGAAGGTGCTACGAGCTGCATCCAGTCAAACATCGAACAGTAAGCTTTGTCTTCACCTAACCTGTTTTTCCACCATTATCCCATTTCCTCTCCGAAAAGTGGAGCACATTTTAAAAGACAAACAAGTGAACGGTTCATCACACACGTTGGCCACAAATGAAAGGGGAGACGGCGGAGCGGACCAAGGCGAGTAATGGTTCCCACATTTTTTCCCCTGCCATTGTTTTCAGAGCCCTCTGCAAGAAGGACAAATGATTCACTGCCAACTTATACGAGCCCGCTTCGTTTCAGAGGACGGGCTCGGCTGCTTTTGTTCTGCTTGTGAGCTTTTTGCTGCACAACAAATCAGGAGACAAAACAGGGAGATGAAACGCCGGGCGATCCTCTTTTCTGAGTCACAGGTCACCACAGCTGTTCTTCCACTTCTAATAGAGAGAAAAAAAAGGAGCGGGGGAAGGCTGGGAGGAAAAAAAGTCACGGCTCGACCCGGAAATAATTGCTCACGCTAAGACTTATCAGGAATGCGGCTCGTCTGGAGGGCAAACAGTTGTTTATAGTTTATGTGAAGTGGCCCACGGGGGCCGACATGAGAGGGGAGGAGGACGGACGTCGGGCTCCACAGCAGGAGGACGAGGTCCGCTGTGGAATGACTTGGCACAAAGCCTGTCCAAACAGGGAGCACACACACTCAGCTGGAATTAGGCTGAGGAATCTTGTGTACGAGGCCGACCCAGCCCCCAACGACACGCCAGTTCGCTGCCTCGATTAGAAAACGACGGCGTGTGTGTTGACTTGTTGCATACAGGCTTCTTTTTCTGATCCGCCGAGCAGCACGCCACGCTTAAAGAATAATTAACTTCTCCTGAGGGACATGTGATCCGCTCATTCACACTATAAAGGGCTGAGTTTGCAGTAAACTGCTCCGGCCTGTGAAACCAGCTTTTAAAGACTTGATGTCATGAGTTGGTCCTGAGGAGTTTCAAATGCTTTGGGACATGAAGCTAAAACAGCGCACCTACACACAATATTTTCTGGTTTCTAAGCCCCAAAACCTCAAAGGTTTTTTTTCCTCTCTCTCATGTCTACAACACAGCCGTAAGCGTTTGGTGTGAAGACAGCGGTAAATGATCTGGACAATCTTTCATTCTGGCCAATAAACGAACGAGTGTCACCGCTGAGGTTTGTGTTAAAGCAGCTGAAGGAATTACATCACCATCGAGTGTTTGATCTCAGTCTGAATCCCAAAAAGAAGTTTAAGTCTGACATTCATGGTACCCAAAAGTGATTACTTTATTCTTGAGAGTAAAACATACAAACATTAAGTACAGGTTGTTTATAATAAGTCAGTATACATGTTCAGGATTAAGTGATGATTACTTGATGCCTAAGTGCAGTTAGCTTAGCTGGTCGTAACGGTCAGCCCTGTCGGTCGTTGAGATGTGGGAAGAATCACATGGCAGGAAAAGACTCAAGGTGAAAATAAGGAAAAAGCCATCGAGACAAACCTTGATCAGATCGACCAAATCTAAACGGTCTGCTGGCTCAACTGATGGCAGCGGAAACAGAATCATGTTCCAAACTCTCCAAGGTGACACAGAAACAACTGTTCACACTCGAGGCTGAAGAGAGTTTCTGTGAGGAGAAAAATAAAAATGGCCACCTGCCATCCTTTAAAATGACAATGAGAACTGTGAGTATTTAACAGTTGTCTCTTGATTGCTAAGCTCTTGATTTAATTAGCCCCTTTTTCCCCATTGATGCTCACCGGACACACCTCACCAGGAGCGTACGCCTGAGATGCACATGAAGGCACGCTGCATGGACAGAGTGAAGGTGCTTTAAGGCACTGCGGTGCAAGACGAAAAGTGACGAGGACAGAAAGCGCTGCAAAAGCCGAGTGAAGTCTGCCTTCGTGCGTGAAAAATTTAATCAAATCAGAAATCCGGAGAAGAAAATGACATCAGTTACCAAACGCTGCTGATCGGCTGATATCGAGTCAACATTCGCTTTTTTGTTCTACGGCACAAGTAAATTAGTTCTAACGCAGACTGGACGAGGTCAGGCACCACAGATCCGTCTCTGAGGCGCCGAGCGTTGTGCATGCTAGCATGTTAGCAACTCACCACATGACAGCAGCCTTTTGTTCCTATACTTACAAAACAATGTGACAAAAATCCAGCTAACATAAAAGAGAAATTCATAACTAATGTGCAAAAGACCCCCGTTTCCTTCCAACACACAGAACAGCGTGTCGTCAGCACCCTGAAGACAGCTAATGCCAAAACCCCAAAACACGCCAAAGGCCACATGCCAGAAGAGAGACGAAGCGACATCCGTCTCTGATCGTGGACGAAGGCTTCAGTAAAGCCTCACTGACTAAATCCAAAGGGTTTCCTGGAAGTTACTGAAGGTTTCTCACGTTGAAAAGCGCTACATCTCGATGCTCTGCATTCTGAGTGTTAATAATCAGGAAGTGTCAAACACTTTTATACAAGCTGTACTAACTGTTGCACAAGGCCTTACACACATACATGTAAGAGGATACATTCATTTTTGTAGAAAGTGGTGTTAACAGTGAGCTTGGCGGCTCATCAGCACACTGCTTACATTCTTCAACTGAGCTCAGCATAAAGCAAAAGTGTTAGTTGGTGTCTGTTTTGGTGAAATAATTTTTTTTTTTATCCTTCAGACATCATGAACCTCCTGAACGTCTGCTGTGAGGACGCTGACTTCAGCCAGCAGGTGTCAGTGAAGCACACGAGTGCAAACGGCTCCGTGGCACGTCCTGATTTTTAGAGGATCACTGAACCTGGACGACTTTCAGATTTATTTTTACCCTGAGATTGGACACGTTAGATAAGAGAGCGATTAATGATTACCGTCTACTGGGAAAACCGCACAAGAAGAAGAATCTAAGAAATGAGAATTTAAAGCCAGATGATGATGATGACGATCACTAGTAATGAAAATAGTAGTTAAGCATTTGTTAAGTACTCTGTAAATTAAGGTAACACATTTCTAAGCTTACTTATTGGTCAAGTGAGTTAAAATATTGGTAGAAATCATCATAAAAAACTCTACATTAATTACAAATTTCCTTCTTTAGCTACTTCTGTTTCATTAAATTGAAACTACTGAGCGATCAGATCAGAAGGTCGATGCAGAACATCATTTTTCTGACATCCTGAGTTACATTATGTGTTCAGAAAAATCTAACAAGACATTCCTATGAGTACTAATGAGTACATTAGAGTTTAAGGATGTGAAGTGTGCATTAAAAGATGTAAAGCTTCAAAAGTAAAAGCACAAAATGTTTTGCATTTCCCCAAAATGCATCAACATTTGCTCTAAAAATGAAAGAAGACTATTTCACTCGAGAGTGTCGTGAAAACTGAGGCGAAATCTTGCCCAGTTTCATGAGAAGACGGAGTGATTGGAAGAAAAAAGCACCACAAACTGACACCACGTCCGATCACTGACAAACAAAAAGACGAGCTGCCGCAGAAAACCAACGTGCAGCAGCAGAGGAAGCACGTGACAGTTCACAAGTGAACGCTACGAAGACGTGCATCAGCGCAGATGAGTGCAGGACGCCAACTGCACCAGCTCCACAGCTTCACCGTGAAACCATCTTTGTTATTATCTGATGATAATCTGAAGCTCTGTGAGAAGGACAAAAGACGAAGCTTTGTTTGCATGAAAGAGTGAAGGACGTCGATGCTGCTTATTATCATTATTAATTACAATTTGTACAGCCCCGGACTGAGGCCTCAAGTGCTACAAGGATACGTGATTTACATTTTAACGTGAGGGGGTCCTGAGGGGTCTGCGAGCGCCAAAGCCTGCAGGTTGTGGCACTGAAGGAGGAACCCCTCCAGCCCACTGCTCCCCGTCAGCGGATTACTGTAAAACAGGTTCTGCTCGGGGGGGAGGACGCTGTCAGAGCCCCAGTCGGAGTCTGAGTCCGAGGTGCCGTTCCCGGAGCCCTCGGTGGCTGTGGGCGGGTAGCTGAGCTGCTCCAGCTGCTCCACCAGGTCACTGAATTGCACAGCGGAGCTGCTCTCAGATCGCACAGAGTACGCTGGGAAGTTGACCATGGAGCTGGCCTCTGATTGGATGTCAGAGCCTGGCAGGCGAAGAGAGGAGGAGTCATTGCCTCCGTAACCCACGGACATGGACTCGCCCGCAGAGCTGAGCCCCAGGTTGTCCAGGGAGCTGCACTCGGAGCGGTTATTGACCAAAGAGCTGGTCTCTGAATGACCGACGATGCTGTCAGGGAAGGGGTTAGTGTTCCCGTTCAGGTCCTCAATGCCCACACTAAAGATCCTGTTTTTGCTGAGGTCAGACTCCTCGACATAATCAAACTGATCTACTTTACCATCGAGCCCAAAAGAGAAGGCCTCGGCCCCCCCGCCGTAAAAGGAGATCTCGGTGGGATCGTCATCTATGAACTCCTCGGTGACATGCAGCGGCGAGCTGGACATCGAGAACAAGGGATTCTGTTTCGTACGCAACAGCTCGGCCTCAAAGGCCTCAGGTGTAAGGACGCCCTTCCTCTTCCCTCCACCCCCTCCCACCGAGCACCCGGTCCCCCTCCTCCCACCGTGCTCATGATCCTCATTGCCATTTTTGGAGGGCTGTGACTGGGAAGTGCCGCTCTCTACACACACAAACAAGGGGCTGCAGTGTCCTGCTGCCTGATTGCTAGGGGCACCTTGAAAAGCGTAGTGAGACGGGGGAGCAGCCTTGACAGGATCTTCCCTCGGAGGGCTGGGGGGTCTGGTGGCTTGCAGAGGGGACTGAGGCTGCTGCTGCTGGTGCTGGTGCTGCTGGGGAGGCGCTGGAGACTGGCTCAGTGTGGACAAAGGCTGGGGCAGAGGCTGGAGTTCAGTTCGCGGGAGAATGCTTGAGATGTGTGTTGGGTAGAAGGACACAGCAGCAGAGGAAGGAGAGCCTGGGGCCCTGAGACTGTCATTGAATGACAAGCTCTGAAACAAGTAACAGACAGGACAAGGAAGACAGCCATGGAGGAAGGAGAAAGAGGACAACTGTATTACTTCATTCATTAGAGCACAATATGTGGACTTGTCTGTCATTTCTTGCACAAATGCATCATCCTTGCAGCACCACTGACCTGTTTTGGCACGTCTGTGGCGAGGGAGCGAGCAGACATTCGTATTTTACTGTTCCTCCTGCACAAGAAGCAATTCAATGGCAGAGTTATTGTCATGAATGCAGCAGGGAAACATTTCTGAGTCAACACTTAAGAAGAATTAGTAAAGCAAACAGCTGGTCTTCCCTACACACAGTGTGCGTACTGCATATGGAAACACACACCTCTGGTATGGCGTCCTCTTTGCTCCGTTTTCCCTGACGTACTCCACGAGCTGCTTCTGGGTCCTTCCACTGACGGAGAGAGTTTTAATCAAAACACTGAATAAGAAAACAGCTGAAACAAGAAACCCAGAGGTTCCTCTGAAGAAGCATTAAAGCTGACACATGCCCTCGTCTTCGTGTCGTAATCTATCACCTGTATCTGAAGGAAGAGCCTCTGGTGAAGAGGATAGCTTTGGATTTGGGCTGCGGTTGGTCAAACAAACGGAAAAACGAGTGGTATTCCACGCAGATCTTCCAGAAGATTTTACACTGGTCTCGACTGGCCATCATGAACTCGAGTGTGTCCTGATGGGGCCCCTGAAAACAAACGCAGAGAAAGAAGTCGCTCAGTGAAACTCCCTCACGGCGGATGTTAAAATAAGACATTAACTTCTGAATAAGGCCGTGAATCTCCTCATTGATACGTACGTGAACCTCTGGGTGGAGTTTGATCAGGAACCGTTTCCTCTTGAAGCTCAGTTTGCGAATCTTGGACCAATTGAAGGTATTGATTTTGGTGCAGCCCTGAGAGAAAAAGCAAAGAGAAAGAAATTAGCTTTGGCAGCACCGTTAGTGACTCGCAGTCAAAACCACAGAAGAGGCGGCTGGTATGAGAGCAGCAGTCACCTGAAAGACCTGAAGGCCCATATGAGAAACAGCCAGATTGATCTTGGTGCCTTCTCGGTCGGCTGCCGGGTGGAAGCGCACGCCGTACATCTCCAGTTTACGGGCGATCTCCAGGATTTGGAAGTCTGATTCAGCTGGAGTCTGGCCCCTGGAGCGGACAAAGACACACAACATGTCCTCTTCACTCGAGCGACATTCACGGCGTGAGCTTGACTGAGAACACACAAAAACTCAGTGCTGATCACGTGCAGGAATTCTTAGTGTAAACTGACCAAAATTTAATTCAATCTCATCCAATAACAGCAACATCCTGTCAACAGCAGAGGAACTGGCCTTCTTCTGTCTGCACTGGATTCCAGCATAATTACTGAATGCTTTAGTTGTGTTGATAATCACAGGCGGCCAGGCCTTCGCACACAGAGCAGTGTGGAGCCTCGTGTCCATTCTGCTTTCTCTTTGATTTAATTCAAACAATCACGACTCACATTTGGAGACGTGTGTCCTTAATTCTCTTATAACTTCCAGGATTTGAGAGGCATCTTATCTAAAACCATGTGATTACAACCAAACAGTATGTTAGGAGGACATATCCATCCAATCATCACCACATTCTAATTTTGTTCATCCGTTAAGCGGTGAAATCTCCTTAGGGCCCTCCCCTGCCCCACTGGCCTTATGGCTAATAGACCGGCCAGAGCTGGGGATTAGGCCAGGGAACTCGCCGCTTGCGCTTCCACACTGGCAACCAAGGGAAGAGATTAGCAAAGGTCTTTAGAGCCACCTAATACACTGGGTTGAAAAGAGCCCCTATTGGCCACAGGACAGTCCTGAGCTAACAGCGAGGCTGGTGGTGGGAAAAGTGCAGCGAGTGGTTTTGTCCGAGCCGGGACGGTGGAGCGGGGTAAACCCTCTCATTATGGTTGTTTAGCAAGAACACAGTTGTCTCGTTCAGTTACCTCGTCATAGTTAACACTAAACATTTGTGTTTAAAGCCACATTGAAAGGGGGCATAGACAATGTGCCACTGTTTATAAATTCCAGAAACGGTGATTCGTGTGATGCCTTTTGTGGGATGTGAATCTGAGACGGCCGAAAAACGCTGGAAGTGGCGACGTGCAGTTAAGACTCAATATTTGTGGTTCGCTCAACGTTTATCTAAAAAATGTTCAGGAAAGAGTGGCTCCAAACGTTCAGCTCGCATGAATCCACAAGTCAAAACAAATGCACTCACTCAAAGTGGGTTTATGTAAACTCGGGAGAACCTGCTTTTTTCACCACTTCTTCTAACGGCGAGTGTTGCCCAAATGTTTCACTGTCGCTGCTCAGTGACACCGCTCTGCTGCGAAGCTGCTCGTTTGTGACTTCCACTGCATTCAGAGCAGAGAATCACTTTAACCCACAATATTACAGACCTCGCTCCTGTGAGAGGGCCGAGCTGTGTCCACGTCACAGAGTGAACTGGCTTCAAACTGACTTAACGTGTGCTCAGGAGTAGAGAGAAATGAGCCACTTTTACGCTGCTTACTCTGAAGAAGCTGCTGTTTGTGTACCTGCACTCCACAAACAAACAAATGTAACCAGAGCACAGCACTTTTATTCTAAGTTTGCTATAGCTTAACTGGCATCAGAACAAAAGAAAACCATGAAAAAAATGTGAACGGTGCACAAGAGAGTGGAGCAGAAGTGCCCAGTCAGCAGCTGCGACGGAGCAGCCTGCTGGCAGCCGGGCGCTGGGCTGAAGCAGCTGGAAGTCGACTGACGACGTTACTGAGGTTAAGGAAAGGCTGAGAACTGCTGGCTCAGATCAAACTGCCATACGTCCTGACTCACCCTGTTCAGAGTGCTTATGCAGGATTAAAAAACTCCAAATGATCACACTTTTATTTATGTTTTACGCAGCGTCTCGGGATGTATCACGAATGAAAGGACAGACGCACCCACAACCGAAGAGGCGCAGACAGGTGATGGAAAGACAGATTCATGATTAGAAATACAAACATGACGTCACACAACTTTAGCTAAACATGAAAAAGGAGCAGGACAGAGCGGGGGGGCTTACAGGTGCCTGCGGTGGAGCTCCATGATCCTCTCTTGCACCTTCTCTTGATAAGGCAACAGCTTGTTTGTCCTCAGGAAGTCTCTGTCTGCTGCATCATCGTAGTCGCCGATCTCCGCTGTGGGTTAAGGAAGAGCAAAACTTCAGTTTCTCAGCGCACATCAAGGTAAACGTGTCCTCTGCGAGGTCTACCGACTTTATCCTGAGTGTGTGCAAACTGGTGTTAAAAGGATTTTAAACCACCGACACTCAGTATGAGCTGCACTGTTGCTTCAACTGTTTGACCATTTTGGAGGCTGCAGCTTGTGGTGCTGTTGTATTATACTGCATTACACTGACAGGTGTGTCTATTATTTTGTCCACCCCCTTTATATCTATGAAGACAAAATACATAAACACTTCTCTGTGTAATGCAATACAGAGAAAAATAACTTAGCTTAGCATGTGAATCCCTGTATGTGTGCATTAGCGCGACTGTTTGTGTGTGTGTGCTCCATCAAAGCCGCCTAATGCAACATGCTGGAAATAATGAAGCATGACATTGAAATGGAGCCACGGAGCGAGTCGGCTTAATCTGGCACAATATATCTACATCGATTACGTCCCCGCCAAACAAACAAAACGAATACTGCAGGAAAAATCTCAGCTGAAACCTACACTGGACCAGGTGAGAGGCCAGCAGGGCTCCAGTATTTTCAGTGCAGATCAACCTGCCCTCCATCAGATCTCTTTTCATCTGCAGCGAGAATAAGTACCTGTAAAAAAACACAAACACAGGCTTAGTGTTCATCTGTTTATGCTCGTGAAAAGTCAATAAAAGTTAAGTTTCACGTCTGTTTGTTTGGATTACAGAAAAACTGCTGGCCCACTTCACATGGAACTTCATTAACCCTGCAGAACAAATGTCAAACATCTTAGACTCCTGTAAATGGTAATAAAGCTCAATAATGGCAAAACATAGTCAATTACACAAATAGGATGACTCTTCATCACGGTACACATTCACAGCACCAGCAGCCCTGGAGGCCGACACATCAGCTGCTCAGACTTCTACAGAAACCAGTTGTTACTCGGTGGTTTCATGGGAGAACTGGTATAATTGTAACACAAACTAAGGTGTGGCTTCGCAAACAGAAATACACACGTATCATTCATCTATGTAATTACACTCTTACTCGCATCCACATGTGAAACTCTAATAGTTTTGGAAATACATCCACACATGGTCGCTGTTCTTGCAGATTTGCACATCAGAGTCTTCGCTCCCTGTCGGCCTTTCTAATATAAAAACAAACAATAAACCTTGAACTGAAATTCTGCTCTTTGTAGTCTTTTTATTTCTTTGACTCATGAACATTTTCAGGAGAGGAAATATCATGATGCCCTGAAAACCAGAATCATGAGCTTCACGAGAAGAGGAAAAAAACCATCGTTCCTAAAGCCGCTGAGAGGAAAGTAATATCCAGTAGGAAATGACAGTGACTGACCTGGTGTACTCCTCCTGCAGCTGACCGGGGTCTGGAGGAAAGAATTTCACCGACAGTCTAAAAAGCACATTTGCTGGTCCTGAAAAACACGAAAGCGGATCGTCAGCGCACGAATCCTCATTAGGAGCTAATACCGAGCTAACGCTAACGCTCACTTACTTCTGACTTGCTTCATGATGGGTTTCGTAGGTTCCAGCCAAACCTGAGGAGAAAGAAATACGATCTTCACAATATTCTGAGAACTTTTTACAGAATGTGACAGGTGGTGACAGCTCCACCCTAAATGACGCCTCGCTGCACAGTGATTGTACGTTGTGTCAGCGTGGAGATGATAGCAGAGCATGAAGCAATGCTGTGGGCAAGAAGTGGCTCCACGCTCTCACGGCAGGAGCCTGTTTGCCCTCTTCCATCTGGGCCTGATTGAGCGAGGAATGTGTGCGATCCAGACAGATATATTGAGAAACTGGCATCAGCTGATATTTGCCTGAATCCTTCTCTCAGCACACACTGTACGCATGAAACTATTTTGATTATCAATGAATTGTTTCAGACATTTTAAGGAGCAAAACATTTGGTGGGTCCAGCTTCTCAGGTGTCAGGATTCTCCCTTCGGTACTTCATAGCAGCCTGAACACTCAGTTCTTGGGTTCTGGACTGAGGGTCAGACAAAAAAATGCTAAAATTTGGGACTTTTTTCAATATTTTCAAGATGAAATGATAAATGGATTAACTGAGGGAACAATACTAGTGGATCAAAGTAAAAAAAAAATCCCTCACTCATGTAAACACGACGTTAAGTGGTGTCATTTCTCTCAGAAAGCTGCAGCTGGACAGTCTATTTCAAACATCATTGACTCCTCTAAACTGACATTAGCAGTAGGTCCAAACATCCCATAATATGTGTTTTTAAGTTCATGACTAAATCTACTTTCCTACAATCAGCAAAGCACAGAACTTTGGTAAGATGTGCCAAACGAACCAGGATACTCACTGACACTTTAAAGGTTTCTGAGTAGAGTTACAGGATGTTAAAGGTGTTACCTGATGCAGGTAAGCAGCAGCTGACACACCTGGTATCAGCTGCAGCTTCCAGACACCTCTGCCTGCATCTGATGGGTTAGCTCAAAGCTAAAACGAGGCCTCTGTACTTCTTTTTGGAGTAATTCGACTCTCATACGCTGCAAAGGGACGGCTAAAGAAAAACAGAGCTGCAGAAGTTGAAACTATTTGACCTTTGACCCAGACTGCCATTTACCTTTTGGGTTAGAGACATTTACTTCTTTATATTTACTGTTGCCTGCTCTTTAAACATGGTGCTAGGCTGATGTGAAAGCTTCTTTAAAACAGGCAGCTGAACATACTGAGCGCAGGACGACTTTCAGCGCTAAACAGCGACTCGTTCCCTTTGAAGGAGACAAGCGGCGTGTTTCACGTCTCTTCTCTCTGCTTTACAAACAGCTTTGAGCTGTAGGTGGTCTTGAATTCCACTTATGTTTCTGGAAGAATAAAACAATGGAAAGTCTGACATTTGTGTATGGGCACGTGTGCCAGATAAGTTAAAAATATTCCTTGATTATACAGCGCTCAAGTCCAGCAAAAACAACACTACATCACTGCTGCAGAAAGCTAACGAAGAGCAACTGATTGGCTGAGAAATGACTCAGAGTTCAGCTTGTAGCCCGAGCCGCGTCACGCTGTCATCGGGCTTTGACCTTTGAAACTCCGGCTGCCTTCGCCGCTCAATTCTTCCATTTATAATCCATCTGAACGTCCGCTCCTGGATATTCATGAGCGTCTGATTCAAACAGGAAACAAAAGAAAACAGTTGCTGGTATACGTACCCAGTTCATCTGCATGTTCTGAAACTCCAGGCCAAAGTAATCACTCTCCATGAGGTTGCCTCTCAGGAAAACCTCAGAGAGGAGGGTCTGTCCAAAAGCTTTTGGCTGAGAGGAAAAACAACAGAGGGAAGGAATGGTTATTATCGTTACTACGTCAACACAGAGATCTGAAAAGCCCACTGAGGACACGTCTCAATGGAAAGAGAAACTGCGCTGTTTAGACTGAAACAAGGCTGAAGAACAACAGCTGATCAGCAGCAAAGGTCGATGGCTGGAGCAGACCGAGAGCTCGTTTTTTCAGGGGCGAGGGGGGCCGTGTTCAAAGTGGGCGCAGGATAACCGCCGTCTGTCTGTGTGGTGCAGAAAATATTTGGCATCTGTAAATGATCCACTTCATTGTGTGTTTTATGGCCGCCGATGTTCCATCTGTCAATTCAAATAGTTGCCTCGACTTGGACGAGAGAGCAAACTGCAAAAACGTGTCCTACTGTACGCTCGCCGTTATCCGGCTCCGGACCGAGCGCAGCAGAGTCACAGGCAGGAAATCTGGTGAAGTTTACCTTCTCAACGCTCTGGGGTTTGTTTTCACTAAACGAAGAACTAATTACTATGTACTAAGAACACACTGCACTTGAGGTTTGGAATCCTAGCCTGTGACTTTTTGAGAAAATTATAGCCTCAAACATCTGGTTGTAATGTAAAATAGTATTTTTAAAAG